>NW_026000185.1:14205572-14273010 GCF_001458135.2 Marmota marmota marmota | reverse complement strand
TATATATATATATATATATATACACACACACACACACACACACACATACATACACATACACACATACATACACAGACAGCAGAGCTCTAGACCAAAAAATGCAAATCAAATGTCCACAGGGGTCAGCCAGGCACTAGAAGGGAAAAGAGGCCTTCAGCATTCTTGGGGAATAAGCCACACAAATGGGGAAAGCAGTTCTTAAGCTTTAACAGACTTGCTGTGTAGGAACCTTAAAGAACCTCAGGCTAGCGTCAGATTGTTTGATTTTTCAAATGAAGTTGAAAAATCTGGATTTTGATGCCCAATGTTGTCAAGTTAAAGAATTTACATTACTTTTTGGGCCCAAAGATATGTTTGTAGGCAAAATGTGTCCAGTCATTTTGTAACTTCTAATCTAGGCCAACTATTTTGGCTCAAAGGGCCTTATCCAAGGCTACTCTGCTGGTTAGTAGCAGATTAGAGATAGAAACCTTCTGATTCTTCTTCTGATATCTTTTCTACTAGATTATGAGATGGAACATAATTGTGATGATGCTAGCAGCAGCAGCAAGCACAAGAACCCCTTTGTCAAAAGCTACTAAATTCCATAGCTGATAATATATGAACTTTGTGTTCCTGTCCAGTAGAACCACATGTTGTACCCTATGGGCAAGGCTCTGTACCAGGAGTCAGGAAGACAGAAAGATGAAATAGTCCAGGAGAAAGACAGACATGTAAACAAACCTTTATCAAAGTCACCTTTTCTATAATGGATGCAAATTACCTGTGCATAAGTCCAAAAGCACTGACAGCCGGGAGAGGAAGGAAGGATTTGAGCCAGACCTTTGAGGATGCATCTCACATCATGAGGGTGGGTCCCATTATTCCAGTATATTAAGGGGGACTTCTTCTTTTATCTTTGATGTCTTGTCCATATTAAGTCTCCTTTACTGGTCTCTCCCTCTCTGGGTAATCTCTAAGTGTTACAAGCCCAAGGAGTTTGGGAATCTCTACCCTGTTCCTAGGTGACCTAGGAACAGACTCCTCCAAAACACACACACACACACACACACACATTTATTATCTCCAATTACTACTTTCCCCCTAACTTGAATACCTAACTTCTCTCAACATCTTTCTCTGGATTGTTAACAGATTTTTCATACTTAGCTCTGTTCAGGAGAACTTAACAACATTCTTTTCCAAACTCTTTTCACTTTGGGAGTGATCCCTGGGTTCCACCCTCTCCCACACATTTCACATCCAATTGGAAGCAAGTCCTGCAAACTCCAGAAATACTCCCAATCTATTTCTCTCTCTTTCCACAGTGAAGGCCCTTTCAACAAACACTACTGATACCTCTCCCTTGGCCTAAGGCAACAGCCTCTGAACAGGTCTGACTACCATTCTCCATCCAGCAGCCAGAGTGATTTTTTTTTTTAATTATTCTTTTAGTTGTCGATGGACCTTTATTTATATGTATAAGGTGCTGAGAACTGAACCCAGTGCCTCACACATGCTAGGCAAGCGCTCTACGCTACCACCCAGCCAGGCTAGAGTGATTTTTTTTAAAAAAATGTAAATCAGGTCAGGTCACTACCCTACTTAAAATCCTTTGGTACCACAAAAGCCAAATCCTTGCCTTGGGCAAAAAGGTTTTGCCAATTCTTCAGCTTCAACACAGAACACTGCCCATTTCTGCTTCAACCACGTGGTCCTCCCACCAGCTCTTTTCTCCACCTAGAAAGCACATTCTCTGTCTTCCTTCTTCTCTTGGATTCTCCCCAAACCGGGACCTCCTCTGACAGTCTCACCCTATGTAGAGCAGCCCTCCCACCATCTTCCATCATTGCACCGGGCATTTCTCACTTGTGGATATCTTCTGAATTGATTGACTTGTTCTCCTACACTAAAATGTTCTCAAGTCTGCTGATCAGGGAGGTACGACGCTGTCTCTCAAGTGTCCTACAAAGTCTCCGTTTCCGTGCGGGAGCTAGTTTAGGCCGACCTGCCTAAGCCAGGCGCCTCTCGCCCCCCAAACTGCCCCCGTCTTCTCGCATCTACATTCGGGAATCCAAAAGGTTCAGAGAAGTCTCAGAGGGACCCCCAAACCAAGCCTCCCTTTCCTAGCCCATTTCCCGGTACCAGGTCCCCGAGGCTAGTGGCGATGACACCAAGCCGCCCTCGCGAGGCTGGGGTCACACAGGCGCGTCTCCTAGCGACGCCGCACCCGCACCCCCACGGCATCCCTGCCTCTGGGGAGCCAACCCCTTCCCCCGGTTCCCGGCGCCAGGAGTCAGAGTCTCCATCCCTTACACTCAATCTGCGTCAGTCCTACCTTCCCCCACCCACAGAAGCGCCGCAGCCCCTGGCTGGCAGGGAGGAGGCGGCGCCAGGAGGTTTGCAGAGCGGTGGCCGACCGAGCTCCGGCAGGTCGGGTAGGACAGGCCGGACCAAACCACCGGGAGGACTAATGTGGGAGCATGAGTCCCAGGTCAGGGGCAGTCTCGAGCTTTCCTAAACTTCCAACTATATGCCGTTCTTCGTCGCATCTAACAATGTACCCAATCTCATACTCTTTGTTTTTGACCCTTCACCCCTCTCGCTATCCTGCTCCCCCATTCCAGTCAAAAAATGGTCCAGCCCAGCTCCATGTAGCCCTCCCTCCTGGTGGTACGTCTTTGCCCTTACTTGGCTATGGCTTCGTACGTCTTTGCGTACGCCGTGACGTAATCTTCCACCCGTTCCCTCCCTGCCCCTCTCCCATTCTCCCTCCTGGAGCTGGCGGCCGGCGGGGTTACCGGAAGTGATGATGCAGGAGGCGATGGAGGGGGCGGGGCTTCGGGGCGGCCGCCGCCGGTGGGCAGCAGATGAAGAGGAGGCGGCGGCAGTGGTGGAAGAAGAGGCGGCGGCGGCGGGGGTAGGGAACCTGGAAACGCGAACGGGGATGGTAGGTGGTTTGGACCCGCCGAGCCGCCGTCGTTTCCAGAAAGGGTTTGACTGGAGGAACCTCTGGAGCAGCTGTGAGTTTGGGGAGGGGGGAGTTGAGGAAAAGGGGGGAGCATTGCGAGATGCAGGGGCGGGGGTTGGGTTCCTTCGAGAAAAGCGGGGTGGAAGGGGAGGAGTGGAAATCAGAGCCTTGTCTGGACTGGTCCCCGAGGAAGAAGAGGCTGTGAGGGGAGCCTGTGGCGTGTCAGCCGCAGGGCTCAGAAAACTTGCCTACTGTCCCTGCCTCCCACGGCCAGCACCCCTCAACCCAGGGCCTGGGGGTCTGGGGCCGGAACTGCCCTGGAGGAGGTGCAGACTCTGGTCCTAAGTCCCGGGTGAGCGCTGAGAGGTAGGAGCCCGAGGGGGAGACGGTGGGTGAATCTCCAGCTCCCTCCGCCCTCATTTCCCTCCCCACCCCCATCCTTCTCTTTAATCGTTAACAGCCCCGGAATTAAGGGGCTCCGACCTGAAGGCCTTTCTATGCACCTTTACTATGAACGATAACCATCTGTGCCTGAGGTAATGGGGCTGGAGGCTTTGCCTGTATCCTGTATAGGAAGTGGGATGGGGTGACAAATGTATTGTTTTTTCCAACCCCCCCTTACCCCCATACACACCCCTCGTTTCCACTTTAATTCTCTCTGGCTGAGTGTCAGCCGTGGTCCCCCCCTCCCCCGCCTTTATGGCACTTAGTATCTTGGTTACCTCTTTTGAATTAGGTGTTCAGCTTCTATCCCAGATCTTAACTGCAAGCTTTGTAATACTTCAGTCACAGGCTGTGCATTGGGAGTACTTCTCAGCGCCTTGTAGCTTCCTATTATAAGGAGGAGCAATTTCTTTTATGAATAGTGGAATTCTAAAGCCTTTGCAAGGAATCCTAAATGGCATCATAGCCCAGGAATCAAGGTCTCTTGCTCTAAATACTTTTTGTGTGAGGAATTTACATGTTGTCAACTCTTTCCAGAATGATTTGATGTTAGGCTAATTCTGGATTTCTCTGTTTCTCTCCACCCACACTTCATGATGCACTTCAGAGAACAGAAAACCCCATATTACTTTTTTGTTTCTACAATTGGACAATGGCTCTTTTATCTTTTTCTCCATTTGTGTCTGGCACACACGTCTTCAGTGACACAATCGACTTGTGCTGATTTTCATCTTATTTATTTAGCTGATTCTTTGTGTATAGGTGGTCTTAAATGAGACATTGTGATCTGTTCAGTTTTGTTGTAAAGAAGAATATAAACCAGTAATGAGTGTGGAAAAAAAATGTTCGAAGAAAGCAAATAACTGGAAAGATGTCTTTGATATTCTGTTGTTTAAAAAAAAAAAAATCATCAAGTAGCACTCCTCTAGCCTGTCATGTGGATTTCAGAGTGAAGTATAATGATTCTTGTTTTGGTGTCCGTCTTTTTTTTTTTTTTTAAGAACTTTGATAGTGCCTGAATTTTAGGTGTCCTTTGATTAGAAAGTGTGTATAAATCCTGTCCCTCTGTAACTGAGCTTGATATGCATTTTGCTAGAAGAATTATCGTAACAGATGTTCTTCTGATGCTGGAAAGACATTCCTATTCCATTTATCAGGTCTTTCAGGCCTGATAAAACAGAATGCTTAATGCCTTGATTGTACAACTAACAGTGTGCTTAGATGTTTCATGAAAGAATAACAAAAGAATGACTACTGTTCTTACCTTAATAAATTTGGAGCCTTGTTTGCCATTGAATGAAAAGTCCAAAATTCATTCATTCAACAAACATTTATTGACTGGCTACTAAGTGCTAACCAGTGTACAAAGGTGAACACAAGCAAAAGTCTACTCTGTATTGGAGCTTAATTGAAGTGGGGGTGGGGATAGTGAGATAGTACATAAAGAAATCTAATTTTGATTAAGTGCTAAAGAAAATGAATGTTGTGATAGAAAATGTTTGTAATGCAAATCAACAAACATCTTTCTCTCTTTTTTTTTGGTTCTGAACCCAGGGGCACTTTACCACTAAGCTGCATCCCCATCCCTTTATTTTTTAATTTGAGACAGGGGCTCACTAAGTTCTTCAGGTAGGGCCTTGCTGAGTTGCTGAGGCTAGCCTTGAACTCCTGATCCTCCTACATCAGCCACCTTAGTTGCTGGGATTGCAGGTGTGTGCCACCACATCTGGCTTCAAGAAAGATTTTTCTGAGGTGATACTTAAGCTGAGCTTTAAATAAATAGCCAGCCATGAAAGATAAGGGGAGGAGCCTTCCAGGTTCAGCGAATGGTTGGTGCAGAAACTAGCTGGAATGAACTTGGCAAGTTCCAGAGACTGGGAAGAAATTGGTGGAAGGAAGGGGAAGAGGGCAGTAATAGCCAGAATAGGGAGCAAAATGTTGAGTAAAAAGAGAGGGTCAGAGAGGGGGAGGTAGGGCTCAGAATAGGTAGAAAAATAAAGGCTAAAAGGATGAGGAAACAGGTAATGAAGCTCCTTTTTGATTAAATCTGTTACATTTCTAAGGGTCTTATCACTGTTTTTGCAGGTACTGTTGGACTATTGTAACAAAAAGTCACCCAGCTGAGAGTGGGAAAGGAGGAGGCACTTGGGATGTTCAGTTGAGGGCATACTTTAATGCATGCTAGTATGTGAATCTTTCATCTCTGTGAATTTAAGGTTGAAGGATCAGGCATGTGTTAATACATGCCCTGTTGATCTACAGAGATGACCATGAAGATCCAACTTTAAAGCGGTTTTTTTGTGGGGAGGAAGACTTTATGTTGCAATAGTCCACTCTTGTCTGGTCCTCCTGGTGGCTAATAACACCCAGCTGATATGTAGGTTGGTACTAAAAGGTCACTCAATGGATTACACTAGATAATGACCACCGTAGGGCTCATTTCCACTATGTTGGCATCTTTGGGTTGTCACATAACCAAGGCCTTTTGTTGGAGGTACAGTGTACTGCTTTGGAGCCTCACCTTGACCAGATTGTCCACTTGAGAGGTCTAATAAAGACTTCTCCTTGATTTGGCCCTTTTCAGCCATATCACAGTGGTCTGAAACAGAAAGAATATGCTTCTTTTTTCTTTTGAACTTTACAACAGTAACTAGTGTGTTCTTTGAGTGAATCAGCCTTTTGAGCCAGGCAGTTAAAAGACTTAAATGTTGCTTGGGCTATTTGAAGTAAACTCAGTATTAGAAATGTTTAATAAAACCTCTTAGTGTTTGGGAAAGATTAATAAAAAATTGAGAATTTGTCACCTGTTGTAGGTTCTGGTATTGTGATAGCACCTATAGTTGGTTGTCAGAATGAACTTGAATGGAGCTTTCTGGGTTAATTCTGGGCAATGAAGGGATGCAGCAGAGCCTGGTACCGAATTCTGATGTGAATACAATCAAAACCTTACCAGGCAGATGACTAAAGTGAACAGCTTAGGGCGAGGCAAACAATATACTCCACCCTTCATACTTTGAGTAGAACTAAGAAATGGACAATTGGTGGTAATATATGCACACATACACATGTACATATGTGTGTATATGCATACATGTATGTAGGTGTATACAAGTACACATATATGCATATAGATACACACCTGTGTTTATGGATGTACACATATGCACATACGTACACATATTAACCACACATTTGGTTTGGCCCAGGTTAAAGATTTTGAACTTAATTTTGTTATGTTCATGCTAGGCATAAAATGCTCTATCCAGTGGGTTATTAAGCTGACAACTATATTTATCTTCATTTCAATTGTTTATTATAACTCAAGTATGAAAATATCCTGTAGGTTGAAATTTCATCATCCAGTTTGAAGACTGGTGGCTCTTTTCTAATTTTTGAAAGGGGGTGGATGGGTAGGAGGGGACTTGAACACAGGGAGAGGCCATTGACTCCTACATTGGCCACTAATTGTGTTTGGAGAAAGAATCTGCAAATCCAAGTACATTTGGAGCCTTGGAGCTAGGTTGGCCTTTTAATGTAGGGTACCAGTGAATTTGTTTCTTAATTAGATGGAAGCTTTGGGCAAACTCTTCTGAAAGGTGTACACCTAAAAAGTCAGCTGACACCACTTGCTGTTGGAGTTGTGGGTAAGTGCTTTTGCATCGCATTAGATGACTTAAAGTTGATCTGATTTTGTTACTGTTTGATATATGTTCTGCAGTAAGGAGAGTTAATTGTACACTGGCTGCCAGTTGTTTTGAGGTGAAGAAGTGGTAACTCAGATTGAAACAATGGTAATTATGTGGTAACTTCTATTTCCCCAGCTCATGTTAACTTGCAATTACCTCTTTGTGTCTGTTTACAGATGTTGATACCATTGAACCTGGATCGGTTCTTCCTAATGTTGGGACAGTGGCTGGAGCCCTTTGCACATCAGGGTCAGTTGAGTCAGTGTCCTTTAGTTCAAATCTGATTTCGCTAGTTCTGTTTTTGTAGGTGATAGAGGGTCTTATTGGGGGGGGAGCCAAAAAGGGAGACTGGGGGGGATAATAGATAAAAGGTAGGAAGTGGCTCAATCTCCAATTCTCTGAAATTGCGGTATGCTGAAAAGAGAAAACAGCAGGGGGGAAATGCCCAGTCATCTTTTTTAGGATGTGTGCAAATGAGACCTCATTTTAATACCATAAATCAGAATAGGGAAACTCAGTAAATTGGTGACTAGCCCTTGTTGTGACAGAATAAGTCACTTCCCCAGCATCTGGTTACCAACCTGATTGCATAGATAGGTAGACATCTGTGTCATCCTGAGGGCTTGGTCTTGCTCAGGTGTGTCCTTTGGGCTGAGCTGCACTGTTGGCTTTTGAGCTGAATTGCATCATGGGAGCCTAGATTACATAGCTTTGGGAAGCATCATCCATGTTCCAGTTGTGCTCTGTCTTGCTGGAGGACTAAACCTGGCAAATGGAAATAATTCTGTGATGAGACCTATAAAGGTGATTGACTGAGGATCTTGGATAGCACCCCTGCATAGTATAGGACTTTTCATTTTGGAAGAGAGTTTATCTTCTTGTTGCCATTGCCTTACTCTCTGCCTGTTAGTCTAGGAGACAGTGTTGGAAGGACCTGGCTCCCTGTTTTAGTAATAGATTGCTCCCACGCTATTAATCAGCAGAATTTGACTACAGCTTTTAATTCTATTTTGTTCTTGAAGGATTTGGACTCTTCAGTGTTGACCTGAACTGGACTGGAGAGTGACTTCTAATTTTGGTTCTAAGCAAGACTCAGGTGGTAGCATTTACTTTTTTGAATACAGTTAATTCCACTTCCTTGAGTTTAGGAAGAATCAGGAAAAAAGTCAGATCCTTGCAGAACCTTAGAATATTTATTGTGATTTATTTACTTATTTATTTTAACAAGTTGAGCTTTAAGATGCTCTCTTGGTGACCATTACTGGAATATGCTTGTGGCAGGGATGAGGGGATTTGGCTTTCTTCCTTCCATTTTACCCCACTGCTTGATTCTGAAAAAAGTTCTTATTCTTGTACAGTGGGCTTTCCCATAAAATTTCAGTTGAACAAAATGTTCTGAAGATGAAAACAGGTTGAATAGCAGTGATTTTAGTGGGAAAACAAATCAAGAAAGTTACAGAGCCTTCTCAGCACTAATTCTTATCCTCTCCATTACACAGCCTCTCTTATTCTGTGTAGACATTCAGTAGAGCCTAAGTAAATCTTTGGTATTGGTTTTCTATATTCCTGGTTTCTTTACCTAAACATTTTGTCACAAACTATTAATCTTCTAAATAGGACTCTTTCTATATATAGCATGGCATGTGTGAAGCAATTTTATTAATGACTAATAGGATGAGAGTTCCCCAGTTTAGAGAGGTTGTGGATACTAACTTGGAGAGCAGGCTTTTCCCCCTCAAAATATTTCTGAAAGTTGTCACACTACATTCAAATAGGAGTTGAGGCTTTTTTTTTTTTTTTTCACTTAAATCTTAAGCTGATTGCACATGCTTTAGAGAAGACCTGTGCAAAATATTAACCCATGTACAGTATTTCCTTTACCCAGTGATCTGCTCTGGAATCTGAATAGGAAAATGAAGGTATACCCACTGACAGAGTAGCTCTGTGGAAATAACCACAATGAGTATACACTGTTTTTTTTTAAATGTTTGTAAAGCAAATTTACTTTCATTTAAATGCTTGCTTTCTATCCACTGGTTACCTTGCTCATTAAACAGGGAAGAGAGGTTTTGGATACATCTTTGGGGAGCGTGCTAGCCCTCTAAAAGCATGAGTGAGTCCTGAGCGGCAGGATCAAGGGATATGTTAGAAGTTTCAGGCCCTATAAGGGTGGATTGGAGGGGGAGGGGTTCTCACTTGTGGTAGTATTATCTTTCTTTCTTGGAAGTGGAATTGAGGAGCTAAAAAGTGATTTAATGAATGCTGTGTTCATCTTTAAGAGTGTTTCCATGGTGCTGGGCGTGGTGGCGCATACTTGTAATCCCAGCAGCTCAGGAGGCTGAGACGGGAGTTCAGAGCCAGCCTTAGCAATGGTGAGGTGCTAAGTAGGACTGGGCATGTGGCTCAGTGTTTGAGTGTCCCTGAGTTCAATCCCTGGTACTCGCCGCCCCCCCCCCCCCCAAAAAAAAAAAAGTTTCCATGGCGCTCTTGTCTTAGCAAATTAAGTTTTCTTGGACCTAACTTGTCACTTGTCCAATCATTTATTCAGAACAGTTGGTTATAAGTTATGGCCATGGGCTGGACATTTCTGCTTGGGGTTTCCAAATCTTTATGAAAGAGAAAAATCTAAAGGCTTTTCAGGAGCCATTTAGGTGATTCTGTTGCGGGGGGCGGAATTAGAGTTAGGGGAGCAGACCTTTATAGGAACAGAGTAGTAGAGGAGGGTATTGTGTCCAGGGGATAGTGGGGAAGAGACCTGTTCTCAGTGGTCCAGCTGGGAAGGGCTAAAAAGAACTAAATGGCACTTACTGAGGGGACAGTGGGTAGGAAAGATACAGTCCCACATGATTGCCTAACTCAGGGAATACCGTTTACTAGGAGGGGGACACGGACCTGTGGAGTTATGCAATATACTGGCCCCGATCAGGGCCCTGACCACAAGTCCTCTGTCCCCCAACTGGAAGGTATATTTCTGCTGCAGAGAGAGGAGTGCAGGGATGTAGTGGTTAGTTTGACTAGCTTGGTCTTCAAGACTCCCTGGTTATTTATTTGTGATGGTCTGCTTATGGAGTGCTGGCTTTCTCTTTTAGATTTATGTCACTTAGGACTTTATATTCACAAATCAGAAGTTGGTAAGTAAGATGGGAAATATAATGATCTGTTAAGGTTTGGGTTAAGAGTGTGTGCGTAAGGAAGAGAACAATAGATAGTGGCTGTTGTCACATAACAATGTCTGCAGTTCAGTGTGAACAGGTAAGCTCTTGAGGTAACACATGATTACTCTCTCCTGAAACTAGAGTAAATGTGCAATAAATCACTGTAAAACTTGTCTGCATTTTTAAAATTTAAAATTTAAAAACTTTTTAAATTTAAAATTTTTTAAAAATACCATGTCTGCATTTTTTAAAATTTAATTTTTTTTTTTAAATTTTGGTGGTACTGGGGATTGGATATAAGACTTTACTCAAGCTCTGTCACTAAGCTGCATCCCCAGAGGGGCCTCCCGCCACTTTTTTCCTCCAGCCCTATTATTATTATTATTTTATTTTGAGACAGGGTCTCACTGTTGTCCACACTGCTGACCTTGAACTTATGATCCTCTTCCTCACCCTCCCGAGTAGGTACTTTCACAGTCATGCAAAACCATGCCTGGTACCACGTTGTGTTCTACTGAGGTGCATGTGAATCTGCCTAAAGAGTGTGATTTCTTACTAGTGCCAAATTCAGCAGTGCTCTGAATTATTGACAGGTGAAGATTTCATGATTAGATCAAGCCTGGGAAGTGGCTTCTAAGCATCAGTGAAGTTGGCTTTAATGTGGACCTGTTTTTCTGTGGTGTGTCCAAAATGTGTTTCTTAAATAATAAAAGACACATCAGTCAGGAAATTCCAAGAGTTTTAGGAGTTGGCAGGAGCCAGGAATGAGGGACAAAGACAGAACATATTTTTTATTATACCACATTTTCCTCCAGTTTTGTAATGGAATAAGGCTACCTACAGTTAATTTAGATGACACTTAGCAATGTGCATTATTATTTGATGGTATTTTTTGATATTCAGGGTGCTGCAAACAGTTGAATAACTCAGGTTACAGGAAGTGAACTTCCCTCAATATAAATGGCATTCCTAGGACTGGAGATGTACCTCAGTGGCAGAGTACTTTCCTAGCATATGCCTGGGTTCCATCCCCAGCACTGGGGTAGAGGATTGCGGGGAGGTCGCATTCCCAGAATGTGCTATATTCTTAAAACTTCACAGTACGCTGGTGCACTAATTCTAGACCTCCCTTATAGAAGAAAAAAGATAATGAGAAATTAGATATACAGATATCACATTACCTTTTAATATGATTTGAAAACAGTGTAGGTATATATAGTGCATTGGTGAAGAGATTAGGTCTAGAGTCAATCCAGGTTTGAGTCTGAACTTCAGCACCTACTTGCAATTTGAACTTGAATGAGCCACTTATTACGAGGCCTCAGTTCTATCATGTGTACATTGACAGTAATCTCTGGAAATAAGTGTGAAGATTCAATAAGATAATGCATTTGAAGGACATGGCATAGGGCCTTTGCATATAGATAAACATTTAATAATATTAGTTATTGTTAGCTGCATGGCATACATAGCTAAGCTTACCTGGATTGGCCGCTTTCAAGAGGCTAGGAACTATGTCATTTTACCTCTTCCTATAGTCAAAGTATGGGGCAGTGTATAAAACATTGCTAGGCACACAGTAGATACAAGTTATCTATCGCTTGAAAATAAAACCTGCCCTTTGGGTATCTGGGAAATACATGAGTGATTCTGTAATGGAAACTTCCAGCCTATTTCCAAAGCTGGCCTAAAACCCAGAGATGGAAAATCTTCCTCTTGAAACCCTATAGAGCCTGCATGAGTCTAACAATGGGACAAGGGGTCAGGATACTGTTGGATCAAAAATTGGGAAACTGATCCAGGAGACATTTTAATCTTTGGCCATATGCCTTAAAGTTCAGTGAGTTGGGCAAAACCACATGAGACTTTGGAAGGAAACAAGGTTTTCTTTTAGCAGATCCAGATAATCTTTGACAAGAGAGTCAGCTGGTAAGTGCCATGTTATGAATTTGCTTCTTGGGAGAAGTGAAAAGCCCACATTCACACACACAGGGCTCACTGACTAGTCTCACTTGTTGTGAACTCTACTGAGGCCTGGTCTCTAACTTGGTTAGCTCAGTTAAGTACTCTGGAGAGTACTTAAGTACAATCACCACTGGGCAGTCCTTGAGTCTAGCCTGGATTCTGCCGTTATTTGCTGTGTGACTTTGGGCAGGTCATATCCCCTCTTTGAATTTGTTTCATTAACTGATTTTTTTTTGGAGGGGAAGGGTACCAGGGATTGAAGTCAGGGGCACTCGACCACTGAGCCACGTCCCCAGCCCTATTTTGTATTTTATTTAGAGACAGGGTCTCACTGAGTTGCTTAGCACCTCGCTTTTTGCTGAGGCTGGCTTTGAACTTGTGATCCTCCTGCATCAGCCTCCCAAGCCTCTGGGATTACAGGCTTGTGCCATCGCACCCAGCCTTTAACTGTGACAAATGGTTTAGGACTAAATTTCTTGAAGTGTGGCTTTGGTTACTCTATGGCTTTGGTTACACTTACAGTATATGAGCTGCTCTTATGAGCACTCAAGGGTGTGTATTTTTGTGTCATTGACAGTATACAAGATGATTTTTGGTGGTATGTGATGATTACTTTTAATTCTAGTTTTTAATATGTATTACTGAAAACATAACTAGAATATGACACATGTGTCCACCTGGATATTTAGGCTTAGAATAATGCTAAAGTAGATAGAATTTTTTTAAGCTTAAAAAAAAAATCTCATGAACAGTAGTTGGGATGGAAAATGGACATGTAAATCATAAAGGTGGTAAGGAATGGCTGAAGTTTGTAAATTTAAAGACTCATTAATTCTAGTGCAGTGCCAGATCTTAATGTTAAATCTTTGTGGTGATGGCCACAGTCCAGCAGGTCCAAATTTGAGTGGGCTTATAGACTTTTCTAACTCAAGCAAATTAACAAATTTTTATTTTCATAGAAAAATATTCATAGGTTGTATAGAATTTAAAATGTCATAAACATTAATAGCGCTGCCTTTTTTTTCTGTTGTATAGTACTGGGCATCAAAACTGGGCCTTGTGTATGCTAAGCAAGAACTCTACCACTGAGTCACATCCCCAGCCTGTGCCCCCCTTTTTTTAAAACAATAAAAAATGAATAATATTGTATCCTTCACTGTTAGCAGTTTCTCTGCTACCTGGATTGATCTTTAGTTCCATTCACTGTTTGATGTTGGGACTCCTATGGTAGAAGTTAGGGTCTGACTTGCTCTGTTGGGGAAGAAGAAGAAAAACCCTTGACTGCTTCTCTTGCACACAACCCAGGGCATGGATTCAAGGCTCTGAAAGCCGGAGGCTCTGCCTCATCTAGAGAGCCAACCTGTACATTACTTACTGCTGGTAACTGTTTTAGAAGGACAGTGTGACATGTGCCCTAAAGTGAAGTTAAACACTGAGGCAGACAGTTTTTAAAAATCTCGTTTCACTTTCTTTCCTGTTGCTCATGATTTAACGCAGTGAGGAGGTCTTGAAGGCAGACTAGTAGTGGTGAAAATGATACCATCTATTGTGGGAGGTGCTTTTTTCAGTAAAACCCCAGAATAAAACTGAAATCTCTATTGAGCAATAGAGGTTGGGAAAGCTGCTTCCAGATGTAGTCTGTGTTTCTTGATTTTTCTGCTTTTTTAAGCCTTTTTTATCTATCGTTCCTGTATATTTTCTGTGTATCTTACCACTGTCATCTCTCATCATCTATATACATTTGGTGGTTGGTATATGTTTTTCAAGTGATCTTATTCCAAATTTACTCGGCATAAAGGACCATGGATTTGTTATTGCTCCCTGTTATAAATTGTTTAATATTTCAAATGATAATTTTTGAAAATTGCTATAAAGATGTTTTCAAGTCTATTTCCTTTCTGTGCCAAATGTTACAGGATTAGTTTAATATTGAGGAAAATGGTGATAATGATGTAGCATAAAGTTTATCTTCTACTTCACTTGTGTAATATAAGATGTATAAGATTTCTTTTTTTTTTTTTTTTTAAATATTTATTTTTCAGTTTTCGGCGGACACAACATCTTTCTTTGTATGTGGTGCTGAGGATCGAACCCGGGCCGCACGCATGCCAGGCGAGCGCGCTACCACTTGAGCCACATCCCCAGCCCTAAGATTTCTTCTTTAAGAAATCTTTCTTTCTTTTTTTTTTTTGACAGAGCTGAGGATGGAACCCAGGCTTGAGCATGCTAGGAAGGTGCTCTACCACTGAGTTTCACCCCCAGCCCTCTGTATGATTTCCTAGTGAGAAACTCCTCTTATGTTCCCCAGCTGAGGTGGGATTTAGTGTTCCATGCTTCAAATCCTTATATAATTTTGATTTTTTTTTTCATTCACAATTGTCTTCTGAGAACGGCTATGACTTGTGTTACTGGTACATTGGGGAAGTCTTTTACCTAAGGTCATATACGTTCATATATATATGTATATATACACACATGTACATGCACACACACACCAGGGCCTTATGCATGCTTGGTAAGAACTGCACCACTGAGCTGTACCCCAGACTATTCCTTTTAAAAAAAAAAAAAATTTTGAGATAGGGTCTCTCTAAATGGCCTTGCTAAGTTGGGACTGGTCTCATACTTGCCATCCTCTTCCCTCAGCCTCGGGAATAGCTTCCAGGATTACCAGCGTGGGACACCACTTCAGGTTTTAAGGCTGTTTTGCCGGATTAAAAATCTTCATTCCCAGAAAGATCTACTTCATGGTATGCATCTGCAGCAATTTTATTTGAATTGTAACCAGTTTACCTGTCTCCTTGGATGTAAAACTCACAAGACCACCTTATTCAGGGCAGATATATATCAGGTTTCTGAAATAATCCATTCCCTTAGTACAATGATTGATGAGTCTGGATGAATTCTGAAAGGGAATGGGCGTGGTTTGTGACATTTGCCCTTGCTCTTCAGACTAAGTTTTGTAAAGCCCTTAAAGTGGGGTTATTTATTTCCTTCTCTCCTTGGGAAATTGCCATTGGATCAATGTGTATTGGTTAAGCTTTCTTGTGGGCAGCTGAGCAGTAGGGTTTTTAGAGATGAGAGCCACATGAAAGAAGATGATTCTTTCCCAGTCATACAAATAATTATCTCCATGGTAGTATAATCTCCATAAAAGTATAAGCATATGAAACCACTCAGTTAAAAAGATGATACATAATTCAGAGGAAAGTTGTACAAACATGGTGGTAGAGTTCAGTACCTTTCCAGGCTGTTTCCAGGACCACTTATCATGATCTTCTTATGGTAGAGTAAACTTTCAGTTCATCTAGAATCTTTTTGCTTCTAAAATAAAGAGTTTTGGGGATGTTGGAAACTTGAACTTTCCTGGAAAATTCAAACTAATAAAAAAAAAGAAACACTTAATTGAAGATTTAATCTTTAATTCGAACTTTAAAACTTCCCTAGGCAAAGAACTGAAGTTGCTCAATCTATCAGATCATTTGCTTTTCTAAGTATATAGTTCTCAACTATTGCTTGACCCAGCGAAAAGAGCTAATAAAAAGTTATGCAACAGGTTAAAATCTTTCCAGTTGCCTTTCCCCCTGTTTGGAAGGAATGATTTTTTTCGTTCTCAGTAAGTAATTTGGTCCAAGCCACTCCCCTTTCTTATTTGCATATTTATTATTTGCATACAGTGCTGAAATTGATTCACTCAACACAAAATTCTAAAGCTTTCCAGCATTAATACTTCTGACAAAACCTGCTTAAGCAAAAGAGCTTCGATTGCCATAACAGCTTAAAAGAGCAGAAATTTTTAGAAACACATTTTTAACATTGCTCAAGATTTCTAAACAGATAAAAAGATATTTTCTCCTTAAAAAGAGCCAGATTTTGTGGTTTTCCAGTTAGAAGTATATGAATGAGGGACTGGCTTTCCTAGATGGAATGTGAATCATTCATAGGGGACTTCTGAAACTCAAAACCAGTCTTATAAGCTAGAAAATTTCGGCCTCCAAAATGTAATCCTCTCAGGATTACATAGGATCTTCGTAGAGAAGCGCGCATAGTTTGACCCCAGGATTTAAATATGTAGTGTTTTCGAAAGAAGAAATGTATTTATATGCTGCCAGCTCTTCATTCCAACAAATTGGAGCGCCTCTAGTTCTTCAGGACCTTATAGTATTTTAGGAACATCAGAAACAAGAACAATTAAGGTTGTAAAATCAATACTATAAAAAAATCAGTTGTATAAAAGAAGGTGCTGAGAGGCATAGAGACACACTGTCAGCAGGAAGGAGTCCTGTAGAAAGAAAATCTGAGCTACACCCAAAGGACCAAGACTAGAGAACAGGGAATGAAGAGATATTCCCAACAGTACTGATGGTGCATGTAACCCTATAGTGACAGGAGAGGCCCTGATGTCTTGGGGAATGGCAGATGTTGCAATGTGCCTGAGATACCAGAGATGAAAGGGGAAGAATAATGACAGCAGTTGAGGACAAATCCAGACGAGCCTTGTATGCCTTGTTGAGTTTGGATTTTGTTCTGTAGAGGAAGGGGAATTTATTTTGAGTAGGGACATGGCATGCCCACATTTGTGTATGTGTGTGTGTGTGTGTGTGTGTGTGTGTGTGTTTACTACAGTGGCTGTGTGGAGAGATTGGAAGTAATTAAACCTTTTGTGAGGGTATTACAATAAAGACAGCAGAGGCCTGAACTAAATCAGTCACTGTAGAATGGGGAAGGATAGATATTCAGGAGTTAGAACTTAAAAACCTGGCTTATTCTGATGAAAACTCATTTGTTCCATTTGGCTCAGTAGACAGAGCAGTGCTCTGCTCCATACAACCACACAGGAACCCAGGCTGACATAGGAAGGCTCCACTATCTCATATGGTACCGTTTGTATAGTTTGGGTCACTGGCTCAGCTCACTAAGGGGGAAAGATGGGTGAGATGTCATGTGAC
This sequence comes from Marmota marmota marmota, assembly GCF_001458135.2. NCBI lineage: Eukaryota > Metazoa > Chordata > Mammalia > Rodentia > Sciuridae > Marmota > Marmota marmota. Next base: position 14,255,861 of record NW_026000185.1, on the reverse strand, counting down.
AAATCTGTGCCTGGGCCTCAAAATAATATCACATCTGCCTGCAGTCACTGAGTCATTTCTGCCTACAGCCCATTGGCCAGAAATAGACACATTTCCCCATGTAAATGAAAGGACATTTGGAAACTGGGGAGCCGATGGAGTGTTTGCTGAGCTCCCTTGACTCTGTCATAGAGTAGGGCCTTGTGTAAGCTGCTTTATTTCCGAGCTCATTTCCTCATCTGTAAAATAGAGATAACAGTAGTACCATCCTCCCAGGGTAGCTGTGGAGATTAAATGCTATCATGACTGGAAAATGTCCAGCATTGTGTCTGGCACATAAGAGGTTGGAGGAAACCTTCAAATTTGGTCTTGAGATTTTCATTCTATGCATGTATGTCACTGGAGGGTCATACCAACCAGTTTAAAAATGAAATGTAAAAGAAATATGATAAATCAGAGTGCAACACAGGAGGGTAAATAATATTGTGTGAAACTTCATTAGGTCATGCATGTGTTTACATGGGTGTATTAGGTCAGGATGTAGAATGTATTTCTCACTGAAGGTTGTAGCTGCAGTTTGAAAACTGCTGGTCTAGTTCAAGCTCTCATTCTGAGTAACTGAAAGATATGGAGCACCAAAACATACAGAATGCCACCCTACGGTGGTGTGCTTTTTGTGAAAGAGGCAGTTTAAAAACCTGCATTTAAAAAAATGTCTTTGAAAAAATAAAAATAAAAATAAATAAAAAAATGTCTTTGAAAGCATTTTCCTTAAAAGAAAGAGTAGAACGTGGGGTTAGATTTTAGCTTTGCCACTTTTTAGCAGTGTCGCCTTAGGCAAATTATTCGCACTTAATGCCTCAATTTCCTCATCTATAAAATGGTGAAAATAACATCTACCCTCTGGGGTCTTTGCATGGATTATTGGGTTGTTGTATTAGTTAGTATGTGCAAAAATGCTTTTAAAATATAGTTTGGTACATAGTAAACCTTAGGGAAGTATTTGTGGATATTATTATGTAAAAGTGATGAGTAATCTGTTGTAGTGGTGCACACCTATAATCCCAGCAGCTTGGGGGTGTGAGGCAGGAAAATTGCAAGTTCAAGGCCAGCCTCAGCCTCAGCTACTTAGTGAGACTGTGTCTCTCAAAAGCATATGTGTATCTATGTATACACACACACACATACACACACACACCATGGGCTGGGTTGTAGCTTAGTGATAGGAAAAAAAGGGATGTATAATGTGCATGTAGGTACATGGTAGGTGGTTATTTTTCATTTGATTCTTTAGAAAGTGTTTCTTAGGTGTTTCTTCACATTGCCTTACACTCTTCTTCCCTTCTTGGAGCTTACAGTAATGTCCTGTTTCTTTTATTCCCTTGTTATATTTGTTTACTTGTGACTCATGAATGTTTGTGTTCCTTACGAATAAATACTATTGTCATTCATTTAAACCTTAAATATATAATAGAATAAAGTGTTTTATAAAAAAAAATGTCATTGCACACTTAAAAATTCAGTCAGAAAAACTTACTGAGGGAGAAAGTAATGAAGCATTTTCTTTTCTGGTTCTTAAAAACATTTTTTTGGCCTGGAAGAAAACAGTGTCAGTTTTTTAAGATTGTTTTAAGTTTGACTTCTTGCAGTGAGCAGTTAATGTCAGCAAACCGATTTGTAGTGAGAAAGATGACTGTGCTTTTTGCTAAGCAGTGGTGGATAATGACTCTTCCATTTTGATAAGCCCATTGGCAGTACTGAGTTGAAACCTGGGTGAATAGGAGTTAATCCTGGTTGCCTGGCACAAATGAATTTGTTATGTAATTTGGTACCCACAAGCCCTTTCGGGAGGTCTTTATTATCATGACAGTATCCATCTAGGCCTGAAGGTGAATTTTGTTGTTCTCATCTAATTCCACCAGAATGATTCTCATAACTAAAGGGTAGCACCTTGCTGTTAAATACCTGCATTTGGCTTTTGCTTTGACACAAGGGTGTGTTAATCAAGAATGGGCATTAGAAATTCAGAAATATTTTAGTGATTTATTAATAGTTTAGAAGGTTTTTCTCTCTCTCTCCTTTTAACTGATTTAACTTCTAAAAAATGAGTCACATAATCAACAGTCCCTCTGACCAGCCTCCGAAAGGTCTATTAATGCTCTGTGTTGTAGTTGCTGCTGCAGTTCATTTGTGTCAGTCCTGCCACTGCTGAAACTAATGCGGAAGGGGTGTCAGTTTGGTTTTCCATCACCTGGCACAGTGGACTCCTTAAGCCTGGCGTTGGTGGACATCCACTGTTAACAAGCCTGTACTATTTTTTATGACTCACTAAGAAGTCATGTGGTGGTGTGATCCCCATCCCCAGCTACCAGCACTTAAACTTATAATTTTCAATGTATTGTGTTAAAGCAAACTTCTAATTCTGGCTATTTTTCTTTTTGATTTTAGTCCTAAAATTGGAGGCTCTATTTTTATAAAGCAGGCTCCTATAAAAGTCACCAGTGTTGCTATTCTCTCTCTACCCCAAATATCATAGCTGGGCCTGGGGGTGGGGAGAGCACGAGCTGGCTGTTTCACAGGGTAAGCAGAGTGTGTGGGCCTGCCAGCCAGCAGGGGTGGAATTTGCTCTTTGCTTTCTTGGCAAGTGCCTCTGGCTTTGAAAGCCCTGTTTAGGACTTTAGATCTTGGTCTTTTCTTGCCATCCTATGCCCATTGTCTCTGGTGGTTCTACCAGAGATGGAAGACCTTTGTTGCCCACACTCTTACCCTCTTTGCCAAGGTACATGCTTCAGTTGTCTGAATCCAAAGCTCTTCTGCCATTGAATGCGTTTTTGTAAATAACACAGTGGTGTAACATCTTAAGAAATGTAAAATTGTGAGCCCTTCTGTTTTAAACAGTTGAATCCCTATTTAAAATAAGTAGTATGCAGTGTTCAGAGACAGTACTGGTTTTTATTCTTGCATCCCAGACCTCTTTGATAGGATGCCTTCGTTTATTGAAATGGGAAAGACTGTTCACACCAGTATCCGAAAGGTTTTCACTGGGGCTTTCTAGAGTGCTGCATGGAAGTAGCCTCAGTAAACCTTTTGACTTACGTCCTTGGTAAAAGAGGAGGCAGGAGAGATTTCCATTAATAATACGAATTTTTCCCAAGAGGCCGAGGTGCAGGTCAGAAAGAGACAGGTTAAACATCTCCCTGTTTCAGCTTCAAATTCTGACATTTGCTGTGTGGGAGGTGAAAATCAACTTGTAAAGTGTCAGGGAGAGATGGAGCCTTATATTGCTGACTGAGAAACTGAGAAGCCATGTTTTATCACATTATCTAAGAAACTGATAAGGGAAGGAATAATTGGAGCAATGAGACAGTTTATTCGGCCTCTTTCCTGAAGCTAGCAGGGTGCTGGGAGTGCAGAGGTCTAGGAGAAATTGGATCTTGAGAATCAACTCTTGAGAAGTTCTGATCCTTAAAACTCAGCCCCTTTACTGTTGAGTATTTGTTAACATCAGCATTTAATTAGAATTGGTATAAACAGCTACCATTTGTTGAGAAACTGTTCTAGGGAAAGTGCCAAGCATGTCAGGTTGATCATTTATTCAATCATGAGTTAATACACTTAAAGTGATGGACAGGTGCCTTGTACAGAGGGAGTTCTCAGTATCAGGGATCATCATTCAGTACATACTTAGCAAACACTTGCTGTGTGCCACATAACTCAGGTGCACATGATCAAAATCCCTGTGAGTAGTGGAAGCTGGCAATAAATAAGTCAACAAATAAGAATTTCAGAGAGTGGCATGTCTTGTGAAGAGATACAACAGTGTTGTCCTGGGGTGGAGTGAAATGACACTTAAATTGGTCGGACAGGAAATTCATCTCAGCATTTGAACTGAGACCCCTCAGATAGGAAGGAGCCATTTATTCTTCATAGTGATCTTTTGTTTTTGCTAGTTTTCAGGTGAGAAAACTGAGGTGTAAGGTGGTTAAAGTGTGTGCTGGAGAGCCAAGAGGGTCAGATTATACAAACATCATTCTGCAGCTGAATCACTTTTTGTTCTTCCAAAAAGGTACAGGACTATGCTAGAGCAGCTGAAGGAGCTGCAGTATTTTGAGTGAAGGGGTTGATTGTGGTTGCAGTACATGCTAAACAATGATGGCAGTTCAGGGAGTTGCTGGTAATTCTGTGGACTCCCATTCTTGGATGCAAAATGTGTGTGTGTGTGTGTGTGTGTGTCTGGGACCCATAGCTATCCTGAGGTTTTCATATGTATCAAAAGATCTTATTGGCTCTATTGCTTTTGCTTTGTTTTAGAATTTTCTCATACTGGCTTTTCTTAAAATAGGGACTAGCTATGAGGACAGAGTTGGATTAGACAGCACTGCATTGGCCCTGAGGTGTGGCAATTTTGTCAGGTCATGTGGTCGGTAGTGGGCAAGAACTGGTAGGGATCATCAGATGCCTTACTTTGCAAAAGGTGTAGAGTTCTATTTTGATTTAATTATCTGCTCATGTCTATACATGTATCCTGGGGCTTCATGCCATATAATCATTTGTGAAAATAAGTAACTGTCAAAAAAAAAAAAAAAAAAAACAGGCAGAGCCTCAGGCTTCAACCTGCAGGGAATATATTTCCAATAAAGACACAAAACATGAACATTTCCTGTCACTGTCTTAGAAACTTGAACACTTTCTAAATTTGCTCCTCAGCACTTAAAATCAAAAAGAGATTGTTTCAGTGATAGTAATTGAAATCAAGAGTGTAGCCAAGTTCTGGTCAGTTCTGGTCTGTTTCATAGGATGTGGTTTAGATCAAATACCCATTTCAGCTGGAAGATTGTTATTTTTCATGGGAAAAGACTTCCAGAAGCTCTTCTTTATAGCCTTGAATGTTGGGAGAAGGCTCCACCTAGGGAACATGAGCAGGACAGAAAATATGCCCACAGTACAGCAGAACACCTGTAAGTACTCTGGGGCATGTCTACTTCAGGAGGGCGAAGATTGTGAAAATGTGCAATTGGAAAGGTTCTTCAGGCTTGTTAGTCCTACAGTCTTCTAACTAGCATCCTTTGAGTTGTAATGGAATTTGACAGTTTTTGTGAGCTAGGGATCTTTGGTCCTGTTGTTCAGCTAAAGGTTCTCACATATTGGGGTGAAATTGTGGCCTAGCAAGTTGGTCCTGGAGCATGAATCAGAAAGTCTGAGTATTAGATTTTCCCTTTCTGTGCTCTGTGAAGTAGAACTGAGTGACATAGCTTGGTAGGGACACTTTCAGTTGTGACTAAAACTAACATCTGGTCTGTGCAAGAGGGAATTTACTTGTTTATGGCTCACATATTTTTGAAGTCCAGACTTTTATCTTACTCTAGGTATAGTTGGATTCGGGGTACAAATAATGCCTTGAGAATTCAGTTTCTCTCTGTCTTCGGTGCTACTTTCTATTTGGGGATTTCATTCTTGGGTTCTACCTGCATTAGAGCTGAGACTCATGTAGTAAGGAGGGCCCATATAATCCTCACGCTGACCTTTGATAGGCAGTGTTACTTTCCCTGGTGGCTGTGGTAAGAGGATGGTATTTTTAGTGCTGCGATTCACTTTGACTAACTTGGGTCACCTGCATATTCCTGATCCAATCTCCATTGAAGCCAGGAGCATATGAGGTTTTTGTGGTCCTAGTCACATGTTCTATTATGAACCCCACCCTGCCTTGTTGCCAAGACTGAGGGGCAGGGACCTACTGGTGAAGTTGGGTGATCACTGATCAAGACCCAAGCTGTTGGGGAGGAAGACACAACTCTGCTACAAGTCTGGCTTGAAAGCACGTAAAAAAAGTCCAGCCCATGAACCATTTCACGGCTTCCACGTTTCCCATTCAAGTGAACCTTTTACTCCCTGGGAATGTAATTCTCTCTGGTTCTGGCTAGCCCATGGGCCAGAGGCTAAACCTTTGGTAAGGGGACAGTTACTCATCAAACCTTCAGATGAGTCATTTTCTCTTTTTGAGGTTGAGCATGGGGCAAGAAGAGCTCTTTGTCTTTTGAAAAAACAAATTGAGGAAATTTAGATTAAATAAAACTTGAAAGACGTTCTTAAGAGAATTCTCTTTTCAGCCTCTTCCATCCCATTCTATCATTTAGCATTACTTTCTTAAAGTAATGGACTCACTGTGAAAGAATTTTTTTTTTCTTTAGCTATCTTATATCCTTCTTTGGTAGTTGGATATTTTTCCTTAAGTACATTGTCTTAAGTGCTTTTGGTAAAAAAAAAATTTTAAGGATCTTGAATTAGTTGGCAGATATTATAAGAAGATATTAAGAGAAATAAACACTGTCAATAAACTGTGAGAAAAAATAACTTCCTTTTTAAAAAGTCATGTGTATATAAATATATATGTATGAGTGTGTGTATATCTATATCTGTCTATATATATATATATATATATGATCTTTGATCCATTATTTTCTCTTCTAGGAACTTATTCTCAGGAAGTAATTATAAATATGCTAAATTTATTTATTATCCTGATATTATTTATAATAGTGAGATGTTGGAAGCAAGCTAAGTGTCCAAGAAACAATAAGGGATTAAATCGACAAATTATGATATTTGCGTTCAGTGGAAGCCTTATCTGGCTATTAAAAATGTTTTAACACAAAATCTCAATCTCTTTTTCCACCTCTGGAGTACAGTGCCAGATTTTTGACAGATTGAATAGTTGGGTATAAATAGTCTATGGGTTATGTGAAATAGCTGGAGCATTAGTGGTGATACCAATAATACCATTGAATTGCTGCTCTTTTAAAAACATTTTGAGAGGGGAAAATTTTTATGAAAAGTGTTGGGTGGAAAAGATTGCAAGATGGGATGAACAGTATGATTTCAGTTTTGTTTAAAGATTTAATGTGCATAATATGTACATGTGTGTATGTGTGTGCCATCCATATGTGCTTATTTTAAAGACTGAAATTAGGTACTCTAAAATATAACTGGAGTGGTGGGACCACTGACTCTTTTTCTCCCTTATGCTTCTCTACATTTCTTCCCTCCTTCCCTCCCCGCCCCCCGCCAGCCTTTTTCTTTTTTTTTTTCTTGTCTACATTTTCTAATCTTCACAGAATAAATATGTAATACTTTTGAATTGGGCATCAGGAAATGAAAGTTTTAGTGGCCTGACTTTTCTGACCAGGTTGGTGATGTGGTTGAAAGCAGGAATTCTTTTATTGTACAGATCTTTTCTGTCCCTCTTCAAGCTCTTCCTGTCTGCCCTGCATTAGCTGTCAGCCTCTATCATGGGCCTCTAGGAAAAAGCTGATAAATGTAGTCCTAATGGATTTAGTTTGTTGTTGTTGTTTTTTTTTTTTTTTTGTAAATAATTAGCAAACATTAAAAGACATTGATTAGTTACCATGTGATGAACTTGAGGCCTACTTAGAGGCTGTGTAGCTCTAGAAACCACATCTGTTCATTTGTGGTCATTCAGGTGCCCCTTTAAGACATTTGGAGGGCAGTCATTTATCATCTTTGTGTCAGGTTCCTTCCTCATCTTTTGACTCATTTCAGTTTCCTTTCTTGCCTTTTATTGAGATGCAAAAATCGACTCCAATTAAGTATTTTTCAGTTAGTTGCTGACTCTTGAACTTCTCAGAAGGTGACTGAAAAGTGAACAGAAGTATGGTAATTGGATGTTTGAGGGCAAATTGTGTATGGTCAGGTGAGCCTCCAGGGTAGCTGATAGCCATATGCTACCTGGAAGCAGAGAATTGGTGCCTACACCTTCAGTGGGATCTAATGAGCCACGATCCTACAGAAGGAGACAAGTTGCAAGCTTACACCCAGAGATGAGTGTAGCAGGCATGCTAGTTTTATTATAGTACCATGGAGCACAAACCAAACCAAGACTGTCCTCTGGTTTTTAAACAGGGAAAGTCACTGGGAAAACTGGCTCAGAAACAAAAAGAGTAGCCAACATAGAAATCCCATACTTTTTAATGATACCTGCCCCCTTTCCCACATAAGTGGGCAGTCAGACCTGTCCAGAAAAATAGTGAGAGCAAAAATTATTTCACTGTGGGTCAGTGAAATGCTCTGGCCCCTTTTTGATTATTTTGAGTCATGTGGGATGTAGCTCTTGTAAATACCTCAGTTCTTAAACCCAGAGACCAAAAATGATTCGTTATTCGGTGTTTGGAAATTTTTATAGTAGTGTATGTGTGTTGGCTTGATGGTGTTTGGCAGACATTTGGTTTAGCCAGTCCACGCTGGCTTCAGTCCTCAGGCCTCAACTGGATATATATTCTCAGTAGTGTACAGTCATGTGTTGCTTAATGAGGGGGTTGTGTTCTAAGAAATATGTCATTAGGAGATTTTGCTATTGAGCAAACACCATAGAATGTACTTAACATCTTGATGATAAAAGTCAGTCACTCTGTATAGCCTCTGATGCAATCAAGAGACAGTAAACACAAGATGTATGAGGCTGCTGTTGGCGTCACACCACATTTTGTTTTACAGGAAACTTTTATATGTAGGAGTATGCTCTAAAGATAAAAAGCATAGTAAATCCATAAGCCCGTCACATAGCAGTTTATTATTGCTGAGTATTGTGTACCTATGTATAATTGTGTGTGTGGTACTCTTAGATGACTGGCACCACAGTAGGGTTGTTACACCAGCATCAACATGAAAATGTGAGTAATAAGTTGCATCATGACCACAGCAGGATGGCTAGCATGGTTTCCATGTCAGGAGGCAAGAGCAGTTTTTCAGCTCCGTTATAATAGTGTAGGACCACTGTTGTATGCGTGCTCCAGCATTGTTTATGTGGTGCATGATTGTTTTCAAAATGTGCAGGTAAAGAACAATGACAGCACTTTGAAAAGAAATTGCTTTGCTAAACAAGCTGATCTTAGTCATGTGACCTAAGATTATCTTATAGAAATGTAACCAGTTGGTTTATTTTCTTTTAAAAATGTTTTCTCTTTCATCTCTCCCATCATCCCTCTTTCCTTTTGCATTTTTGAGTTGGCTATGTAGAACATCATGTGTTCCTAACTGGATCTGCTGCCTTGGGTTGCTGCTGTAGGACATTTTAGGACAAAAAGTCTTTTAAAAGCGTGAAAATAGAAGCAGACAGGTCTTGTTTGCTTTGGCAGAAGGAGCAGCTTTCCCTCCCAAGTAGCTCTCAGTGAGACCTAATCTCCAAAGGTGATCTTTTATGTCCTGAGTTCCAAGTGACAATATCGACTCTGCATTTATAGCAGGCGCTTGATTTTTCCTCTTTGGTATTTTTGTTATTCTAGGAAAGAGTTTACAAATGGACACCACCCTCTTTCCATCTTTTTTCTCGGGTCATTCAGAATATGGGGCTGCCAGGTAGAATCAAGGGCTCTTGTGTTCTTGCCTTGAGACTCCCTGGAGGATGGCTTCTGCCAGTACAGCTGCTTCAGCCCTTGGCAGCGTAGAAAAGCTGAGGAATTCACATATTTACTTCTTCTGGCCTTTGGGTATCTGGCATATACAGTGAGGAATAAGATACATCCAGCTAATGCTACAAACTATTTAGATAAAAGTTGAAAAGATGGGTTTCTTATCGCTAATATGTGGGAACACCAGCATCTGTCAGTGGCTTCTTATTACTGAATAGACTCTAGATGGGAACAGAGAGAAGTGGATCGGATTGGTCCCTTCTGTCGAGGAAGTCTTAGAGTAGATCTCAAGTGCTTGGCAGACTCTTTTTTTGTGTGCCAGCAGTTGCCTCCTGTTTTTTAGCTCCTCATTTTGGAAAGCTGTTCCTTGGGTGACAGGCTCCCCATCCGCAGCCAACACAGCATTCCTCAGAGCAGGCTTCCTGACCCAACCAGCTGCAGCAACAAGCCAGCTTGCTCTGGTCTGTTTGCCATATGTCAGAGCCCATTGCTGACCCTGCAGAGATCAAACTGAAATGGTTAAGGAAAAGAAAGGCAGCAGAACCAAGTTATCCATACTCCTTGTCCACATGGGAGTAGCCTTACGCTCTCTCTCTCTTTGGGGCTTAGCTCTGATAGGCATGGACAGGAAGAAGCATGAGAACCATTGACTAGGATGCAAAGTAATACCCTGAAGCATTGTACATTTAGAACTTCAGCTTGTTGGATGTCAGAAATGTGAAGGAAGTCCCAGAACACTAATCCAGACCCCTTGTTTAATGTTGAGGTCACAGAAACTCAGAGAATTTAAGTGACTACCTCAGGGACACACATTGCTTAGGAAGACTTCAGACAAGAACCAAAGGCCTCCCTGGAGTTTGAGCAGATTTACTCAGTACTCCTAGAACACACTTAGGTTGTTGATAAGTATGTTTTCTTCTAGGGGCACCATTGTCTCCTTGCGGGAGGGGTGTATCCTGGCACACATCACAGCAGGAACAGTAGTGAGGCTAGTGGTGGAGAGCAGAGTCTGGAGTCCTGGATTTGAATCCTTTTTCCTTCATAGGATGGCTCTGTGACCTCAGGCCCACTCCCTTAAACTCTGTTCACTTCCTCCCACTATCAAATGAATTAAACATGACAATTCATGATAATCTACTCCTAAGTATAATGATTTAAAAATATTGATAGTATGTTGTTAACGTGGACCGACCATATTTGCCCACTCTCTTCCTGTTTCATGCTATGATCAAGACCTACCTTCTTTGTGAAACATTCCCATGGGAACAGACTGCTCCCCTGCCCAGGTCCCACTGCCAGAGGTTAAGAAACCTCAGTTTCCTAATCTATAAAAGACAGAACAACCTATTTTAGGCTTGTTGTGAGGTTTGAAGGTGATACGGCTATGAAGCATGCAGCCTCAGGCTCTGCGAATGCTGGGTCCCTCTCTATTTTTCTTTCCATAATAGTAGTTCCCACATCTCTTTCCTTTTCCTATTGCCATTTATTCCAGGTCCTAGTGGGGTTAGTTCAGGGTGATTCTGTTTCTTAAGAAGCAGTCTGTCACAGCAGTTGAGAGTAATCACCTAGAAGACAGACAGCTGGCTGTCACTTCATGGAGCTGTGTGAGAGACAGGAGCAGCTTCCTTACCTTTTCTTGGAGCTAGAGCCATCCATGGGGACCTCAGCCTCTGGGATTGCCCTTTGGGCCCAGCAGTGCCTGCTGTAGGCCTGGGGCCAGGCTGCCAGACAAGCCTGTTCCCAGGAACAGCAGCCAGGGCTGGCACAGAGGAGGAGGGAGTCTGGAGACTGTTTGATGCAAGGGCAGGAGGCAGAAGCAGCTGGAGTTGAGATTGAGAAAAGCTGGAGGCTGATCTTGGTCCAGTCTAAGCTAAGCAGAGCAGATTTACTGACATTGGAGTTTCAGATAAAACTGTTTAGAAGTAGGTTTTCCTGGTTTGTGTGCATATATTTTTGGTTTTTTGTGGTTTTTTTTTTCTTCCTCTGCGTTGCTACTTGTCTTGGCTCCATTTAACCCTTTGATGCCACTTAGCCGAGGCAGAAGGCAGTCCCACTAAATTTTGGGGGGTACCGGGGATTGAACTTACAGGCACATGACCACTGAGCCACATCCCCACTTATTTTGCCTTTTATTTAGACACAGGGTTGCACTGAATGGCTTAGCCTCTGGCTTTTGCTGAGGCTGGCTTTGAACCTACGATCCTCCTACCTCAGCCTCCTGAGTCACTGGGATTACAGGTATGCACCACTGCACCCAGCCAGAGTCACTTACTTTGAGAACATACCTGAATGGCTATGGCAGCTCTGGACTTGCCACTGAGTAGAATACTGTTCCTAGCATAAGGGAGGCCTGATTCTAAAAGAGCATTTTACATGGATTATCTCAAGTACTCTACCCACAATCCTTGGATGTACAAAAGGATGAGCTGCTGACAGTTAATTGGTACATTCCCCATGATTGAAATCTAGGTTTGCTCAGCCTCCTAATTACTGTGTTCCTCTTTTCTCCCTTGCTAGATAGTCTCCTTGACCTCAGTATGCCTCCATTTATTTTCCTGTAATTGAGGGTGATTACTTCATAGAAATACATTTAAATGTAGCTACTAAAAGACTAACATATAAAGGGAATTTCTTAATAATAATGCGGTTGTTTTTGGAATGTTGGCGCTTGGGTGCCTGGATTGTGCTCAGGCTGCTCCTGTAGAGTTGCAAAGGTCAGGAGGAGGACCAGCTGGGGAGGCAGTTCCACTGAATGATCTAACTGAGTAGAAAACTGGACACTCTGTCCTGTAACCCTACAGAGCTGAACTAGGTGGGAAGGGAAAGGCATCTAGAACTGGCTGAAAGCCTGCTTCAGGTAAGGGACAGGGTGTGATCATCGATTTAATAAAGTGTTCATCAGGCACAGTGAGGATTCACCTTGGATTTTATTCAGGCTCAATTACTAGGAAATCTGTCCTGTGGAGAGCCTGATCCCCTGGTGTTTTGGGGCAGTGGTGCCTTTGAGTAGAGTTGGTGCTAAGGTGGGTGCAGATGCATTATGGTTGTACATAGGGAGACTGTTTCTGAGCAAGACCCAAGCTAATGACTCAAGGTGGTATGGGAATCTTAGCTGAACCTAGGGAAACTGAGGCCTGGAGCCCATTGTTCAGATGGGACAAGCTGAGCCTTCCAAAAGGCTAACCAGACTAACCTTTGCTCAGCATCTTTTAACAGGTACCGTATCAGGAAAAGTGCCACATACTCAGTCTGCATTTCTTCACTGAACCCTACAACAGCTCTATAAGGCAGATCTAAGAAATTCAGGTTTCCATCAGGGTTAAATAATTAGCCAGTAGCAGAACTGGGCTTTGGTTAAAGCTCTAAGCTGGAGCTTTAACCATGCTGGTGGACTGAAACATCCCAGGATTAGGACAGCTGGACTAATTCTAGTCCCCACCTCTGGTGGGGCTGAGCCCATGGGCACCCTGCCTACCAGGATCATGGTGGCAGGGCTGGCCTGGCCTGGGGGAGGATATCCTTATTGAGCACTAGGCACAGAACCATGTATTGTTTCCTTCCAGTGGCTGGATAGTTGAGGATTTGCTGTTTTGGGGTTGCTGTGGTGTCACTCATGAACTCTGGGCCCAACCCCAGGTGTTCCTCCCCTGGAGGTAGGTGCAGCAGTATAGCTCCGGGGTATAGGTCATGGTTTCTTGGACCAGACTTACCAGGTTCTGTTTGGTATGGGATCTCAAGTAATTTACTCTGTGCCTCAGTGTTCCTGTCTTTAAAGGGGATTGTGGTGAGGTATGTGAGTTAAAGTGCTTAGCATAGTGCCTGGCACCAAATCAAGTGCTCAATAATCGATAATTGCTATTATTAGCTATTAGTCAACAGTTAGTGAATCCAGGGAGACCTTTAACTTTAAAAGGCTTGCCCGCCTGAGATGCAGGACTGAGCACTGTGATTGGGCCTGCGGAAAGTTCTGTGAGCAGAAGTATTTTCCCAGGGAAGGGGTAGACACTGAAGAAGGGAGTCCACTGGGCAGTAATCAGAGTAATTAGGAAGCCATATTCACCATCAGACCTGAAAATATTTTCTTCTGACTTGAGACCACCATGCGCCTCGACAGGCAACTGGAATGGGGGCCTTTCAAAGAAAGGAGCCAGAATGGAAGAAGGATCTGACCTTCTGACATTGACCGGTTGATCATCTGTCGACATTGATTTCCCCTCCTTTTCCCATCTGCTGGGCATGTTAAAAGCCTTCAGATTTCAGCTGGTTCCACTGTGTCAGGTCGTCTAGGATGCTCTTACATTGAAAGCTGATGGGGTGAATGAGACTTAGGGCTCTTTGGGAGCCCCGTCCGTTTGGTGCTTACCTGGACACCTTGGTGCCAGACTGTGGAGGAAGCAGCAGTGTGAAGCGTCTGCCCATGTGGGTGGGGTGAGTGGCCTGGGGTAGGTGGGTCAGTGGAGGCCAAGAAATCCTCTTATCTCACCCGGTGCCCTGGCCTCCCTCAGCAGCAGGAGCTGAGCAGTAAACCCTGGTGAGTGAGTCATCCTGCCTGGGAATCAGAGTTGCCAGTCTGTGAGCATGTGGGGTTTGTGTAAGTTTGGGCCTTTTGTTTCTTTCAGCGCTCCAGTCTTTAGAAACACAAATCTGGAGACCAGACCCTCCACATGGTACAGTCCTTCTTGTTTGGAGATAATTCTACTTGAACAGTTGCTTTTCTGGTATGATGGTCTTCCAAGAATGAACCCCTTGCCTTTTGAAAATTTGAATAGGCCGTGCTTATGGATTACTAGTTATACTCTAAAAGCGTGAAAAGACTTTTTAAAAAAACCTTACCTGGGTCTGTCGTTTTCACAACAAAAGCCCTAAAAAGGGGTTCAGTGTGTTTGGGAAGCTGAATTGAAACTTCAGATCTGTTGAGGACATGTGTGGACATGTCTTTTTTGTCATTTATTCTCTTTGAGGGTTGAGAATGGGACACTCCCTGATATGATGAGTCTCCAGTAACTACAGGAATGATTCTGACTTCATTTTAAGCTTACACATTCAGAGCTTACCCTTAGAATTTCCTCTTGAAGACAACTCCCATTTTATCCTGACACTATTTGGAGGAAGTCAAGGTAAAGTTTAAAGTTTCAGCCTTTCATAAAAACTGCCCTGTGCCCCACTGCCAGGCTTTCAGGAGCTTTGAATTTATATCAGGGAGGCCCATGAAAGCTCACTAGAACTGAGGAGGCCCATCTGGGACTGACATTGATTTTGTCTGGTGTCTGCTTTCCGTACTTCTGGCTCCTGATCCACATTTCTATTAACAGTGTAATTTCAGTGGCTGCAACTGGCAAAATTTTGAAAGTTGTAAATTATAAATGGATTTTCTAGCAAACTAATTGAAGGTAAGGATGAGGCCTGAATGGATAATGTAGTCTTAGAAATCACCTTCCCTTTGGCTCAGACATTTCTGGCAATTCATTTAATGGTTATTAATTACAATAAGCAATTAATAAACCACCATGATGAGTCTGGTATGTATCATCGCAGACTTTTCTTTTTCTTCCAGTGGTTAGTTATCCTACCATTTAGAGATTGTGCAGGGTGAATCAGCCTTTTTTTTTTTAATATTATTTTTGTCGATGAACCTTTATTTTATTTCTTTATATGTGGTGCTGAGAATCGAACTCAGTGCCTCACACATGCTAGGCAAGTCTGCTATCACTGAGCCACAACCCCAGCCCAGGCTTTTTTTTTTTTTTTAAGTGGAGACATACTGCTTTGGAAGATGACCTGACAGTCTTCTAGGATGGTCACATTTATTGTGAGCTGGGCTTGCATTTTTTGTATAGCCTTGCTGCAGACCCAAAAGAGGTGAAAAAGAAGCTGCTCCTTGGGAAACTGCTTGGTGTACAGGCTGGTGGATGACTTCTGTGGGTGGGGGAGTGGAGCAGGGTAGAGAAAGGATGTTACGCCTGCTGGAGGGGCAGGCACAAGAAAGAGTCTAGAGAGAGCAAATTTCACTTTGCTGTTTGTCTAGGCCCCTGTTCATAGTCTTGATGCTGCAAATCTCTTTAGGCCATAATAAGACTGTATAGGTACCTTGGACATGGTCACCCCTTCTCCTTATTCATCTTTCTTAAAAAGAAAATCTGAGGGTATTGAAATTAGGAACCAGAGATGAACCTTCCTGCTTAACCCAAGTCCAGATAACTTTGTTATGTGATGGCTAGTTGGCAAGACAAATTTCCTCTGGAACATTCCTGCAACAACTGTAGTCTCTGATGGGTTCTGCACATGAAACAGCCTTTTGTAACTTAAAGAATTCTAGGAATTTCCTTTACTGGTTCTTCATGTGTACCCTAGCCCCTGAATTTCCAGGGGGACTTATAGAGTTGGTTTATGAGGGAGGTGATGATGAACTCAGGTTCAGTGAAATGGAGTGGTCACTGTATGGAGTGGTTCCTGGGAGGTAGTGTCCATACCCCACTCCTCTATTGAGAGGTGACCACTTTTTCATTTCTTTCCAGGTTGGCTGGCTCCTCTGGCTGATGGCATGTTGAGGTACATGGGCCAGTGGCAGCGAGGGCATCCAATCCAGAGGGGGCCACTCTAGAGGCCAGGCCACCACCACCATGGGCCAGTGTGTCACCAAGTGCAAGAATCCCTCATCAACCTTGGGCAGCAAGAATGGAGACCGGGACCCCAGCAGCAAGTCACACAGCAGGCGAGGGGCAAGCCACCGTGAGGAACAGGTGCCACCCTGTGGTAAGCCAGGTGGGGACATCCTCGTCAATGGGACCAAGAAAGCCGAAGCTGCCACTGAAGCCTGCCAGCTGCCAACATCCTCCGGAGATGCTGGGAGGGAGTCCAAGTCCAATGCTGAGGAGTCTTCCTTGCAGAGACTGGAAGAACTGTTCAGGCGCTACAAGGATGAGCGGGAGGATGCAATTTTGGAGGAAGGCATGGAGCGCTTTTGCAATGACCTGTGTGTCGACCCCACGGAATTTCGAGTGCTGCTCTTGGCTTGGAAGTTCCAGGCTGCTACCATGTGCAAATTTACCAGGTAAGTCCCCGACAGTTCAGGTCAGCAGGTGAACAGAGGAGGAGAGAGCACCCTTGGGCAGTGGTGCCAGCTAGGATAGAACAGTTGACTTCACAGGGTTTGGGGTAAGTTTTATTTATTTATTTTACTTTTGCTGACAAAATTCTCTGAAGCTTAAATGCTCTGACTTAAGTTGTGGTTCTAATCCAGAGAACCCCCTGAGACTTTCCTATTGGTTGAAAAATGCATCCCTGGCACCACAGCAGACTCATTGAAAGTAATCTCAGGGTAGGGCTCAAGCATTTGTATTTTGATAACGCTTCCTGTATCTGAAGTGTACTTCACATTTGTTCTCGCAGGATAAAGACTTTGCCTATTTTGTAGGTCAGGTTGGAAGCCTATCATAGCATTACCAGGCAGCTTGTGAGAACCTGGACACCAGCCATCTTTGCCTGAAGTTAAATGAGAAATAATCCAGGGCAAGTCCTATTGCCCGGCTGCTGCTCAGCCCCACTGCTGTCTTAAACCTTTCTTTCCTTTCACTCCTTTGCTCGTCTCACTCAGTATTGACTGTCTGCCTATCATGTGCTGCGGGGCACTTAGTGCCCATGCAGTGAGTACCTCTGGGCTATCCCTCTGGGACTCCATGGAGCCATTTGTTCTGTAGATATTACCGCAGTCATGCATCTATGTGGAGGTTGAGGGTGAGGCAGGGTCATCTCAGGGCATGCTTTGATGAGCACAGGGTCATGAGTAAGAACAAACTTTAAGACCTAGATGAACAGTTTCTAGTTTTTAGGGCCTCATGGGTAGGTTGCTCTCTCCACCTCAGATGCCTCACCTCTTCAGCAAGTACAGCAGCCCCTGGGAAGACGA
This sequence comes from Marmota marmota marmota, assembly GCF_001458135.2. Taxonomy (NCBI): domain Eukaryota; kingdom Metazoa; phylum Chordata; class Mammalia; order Rodentia; family Sciuridae; genus Marmota; species Marmota marmota. Next base: position 14,238,554 of record NW_026000185.1, on the reverse strand, counting down.
TCAGTGTGAGACCATGTCGTACAGGTATTTAAAATACAGATGCAGTTGTTGTTTTTAATACCAGAACTTTAAGATCTAGTGGCAGAGTTGCCCAGGCTCATCCAGAATTCTTGGTTTCAAGAGTCTCCTTGGCTGTCAACAAAAATATTCATAAAACAACCCTTAGAGAATCAAAAAGGAAGCAGAAAGCCTCTCTGTCTGGGAGGAGACTTTTTCCCTATTGCAGTGTAGGAAACAACAGGCCAGAGAGCAGGAGACTTGCTGTTAGCTTTGGGAAGATGAATGGATTATAAGTGAATGAACCTTTATCAGTTGCCGCCCAGTGCCAGGCACAGTTAGAAGCAGTCAGCATCTGTTAGCTTTAGTCCTCCCCCAAACCCTATGAAGGCTGTGTTCTCAGTGTAATCACTGAGGAAATAGGAATGCTTAGTGGAGGAGCTGGAATTCTAATCCCGATCCTTAGGCCTCAGAGCCTTGCTGCTTTTGGTCATTATAGTCTGTTGCCTCTCCGTTAATGATATCTTTTATCATAATTAATTATGTCCTTTCCTTCCCATTATAGGAAGGAGTTTTTTGATGGCTGCAAAGCAATAAGTGCAGACAGCATTGACGGGATCTGTGCACGGTTCCCTAGCCTCTTAATAGAAGCCAAACAAGAGGATAAATTCAAGGATCTCTACAGGTTTACATTTCAGTTTGGCCTGGACTCTGAAGAAGGGCAGCGGTCACTGCATCGGGAAATAGCCATTGCCCTGTGGAAACTAGTCTTTACCCAGAACAATCCTCCTGTGTTGGACCAATGGCTAAACTTCTTAACAGAGAACCCCTCGGGGATCAAGGGCATCTCCCGGGACACTTGGAACATGTTCCTTAACTTCACTCAGGTGATTGGCCCTGACCTCAGCAACTACAGTGAAGATGAGGCCTGGCCAAGTCTCTTCGATACCTTTGTGGAGTGGGAAATGGAACGAAGGAAACGAGAAGGAGAAGGGAGAGGCACACTCAGCTCAGGGCCCGAGGGCTTGTGTCCCGAGGAGCAGACTTAATGGCTCTGTTCCAGGAGCAGCAGCAAGGATCTGCCTGCTGCCCTGCAGCCAAGCGAGGAATTGGACCTTTCTGGAAATTACCGAAGATCCGGATATTTTCTACTTTACACCTTTCTCTGCCTTGTATCTGAAAGGGCTCTAAAATGCTGTATCATGTTTTAGGCACTTTCTTCATTTTTGGTTATTTTGGTTATTTCTTTTTTTGGGGGGGAATCCCCCAAAATATTTGAACCTGGCTACATGTTGTGTATCTTCTTTTTTTGAAGCCTTCAGATAGAATAAGCCTGCCATTTCTTGCACAAATTTAGGTTTTTGGTTTTTTTGGTTTTTTTTGGTTTTTTGGGGGTGGGGGAGGGTGTAGAGCCGGGTGGGGAGAATGGGACTGTTAGGTTGAATTAACATTACAAAATGATACAGTGCCAGATCTCAGTTTTGCATATTGTTTTTCAGGGCAGGTCTGTACTGTGTGTAGTGCTGTTTACATGGTTGAAGTTAGTTTGTAATTATTATTTTTAAAGATTTACCCAGATTTGATAGCAGTGTTAACTGTTAACCACATTGCATTAATTTCCAGACAATTGAGAGCTCTTGGAGAGCCAAGGCCAATCAAGAGCATTTGCAGTCTGGTGACAACCCCCTTTTAAGCTAATTTATCCAAAATCCCTATTTCCCTCACTTCTTGCTCATTCCTTCTTTGACCTATTGCATTTCATGTTGAGTTTATCCATCAACATGCTGCACCTGTCAGTCAAGTGAGCAGTTTCATTTTTTTTTAGAACACATTGTACTGAGAACCACTTAAGCGTTGAATGCAGAGAAAGCAGTGCTACCTCAGTTTTGCTGGAAGTTGACTTCTTTGATAGTTTTCTTTCTTTGATGAAGTTTCTGTATTTTCATGTTTTAAGTGGAAATACTTTGTTTTTCATTTGTCTTGGAGCCAAAGTTTCTGTTCCTGGTGGTCGGAAGACTGTGCCTGCCGGCCAGCTGACTTGAAGGAAAACTGTGGTATGGAGCTCTGCTTGAATCTTTTTTTTTTTTTTTTTTTTCCCTTTCTGAGTGTCATCAGCTAGCTTACTTGTCTGGCATGTGCAGAAGCCTGGGGCTGGTCTGAACTCTGCCAAACAAATGTCAAAGTGTATTTAATAAATGTGCCCTTTCCCTTCTTGCTGCACCCATGTTGTCACTTAACCCCTAGGAGTTATTTATTATCTTTTTGTTAATGTCAGGCTCATTTGGGGTAATGTGATGACTGTTTAGGTTTACATGATCCTCTTCTCCTTCCTCTACCCTCAAATATGTATATATACATATATTAAATATGTATATATTTTACCTATATAAAATATATATATATACACATATATGTATCTATATTTCTTTGTTTCTCTGCCTGCTAAACTGGCCATAAAAGAGGGAGCTGCCTTCAATATTTAAAGTGTAAGTAAGAAGAGTGCCAGGGAACATCATAATGGAGGCTTTCGTATCTAAATCTGACCATTTTTACTACAGGAGAACATGAATTTGCCCATACCTTCCTTACAGGATGGGGGCCTGTTGCCCACATTGCTTGCTCCATGTGGCCAGCTTTGGCCATACTGCCATTGGGGCCTGAGGAACTAACGGTGGTCCTATCTGGTTTCAGTAGAGGGTCCTCTTGTTATTTTTCCACTAACATATATATCCTCAAAAGCCGTATTGGAAGGTGGATGGCAGGAGCTTGTAACAGCTTCCAACACTTTGGAACAGATTAAAGGGAATCTTTTAAATAAAAACTTATAAAAATCTTTACACATTTGAGGTAATGAGAGTTTGTCTATTAAACATTTGGAGTTTTCTCCCCTAATCAGTCTCCCACCCCATCCAGGTATATATTTCTTAACCTGGACAGGAATCGCATGCTTTGAGTTCCTTTATTAGTAGTAGCTCTGGGCTCTCATATTTACAGAGATGCTTATTTAAGGAGTTTAGGCTGTTTTTCTACAATTGATACTGAACATACTTGGCATTTTTCTTTTTTTTAATTTCTAGACCAGATAGTTGCCCCTTCTAGAGTAGCAGATAAGAGATTTTTCTATCAGCCCCATTAAACTCTGACAACACTGCTGGAAAGCTGAAAAGGCTCCTAGGCCAGGTGTCGCTTTTGGTTGTAGCTAAATAAGACACAAAAAGTCCTTGTGTAAGAGCCTCCAGGGTCCCCAGTTGTGGGGGCTCAGTTGTAGTTGCGGTACAGATTCTCTTAAAGAACGTTCTCTTCCAGAGAGTTTGCAACTCTTGTTTTTGCCAACCCTGGATTAGGAGAGTTTGGATGAGGGAGGAGAGGCAGGCTTCACCTGGCCAAGTTACATTTTTTCTGTAGATCAGTAGGGTGTGTGGGAGAGAGCACAAGAGATCCGAGAACCTGAGGACTTTAGAAGTGGCTGGATGCTTTCCCCAGACTATAAGCCTGCATTTGTGCATTAGGTTTGACAGTGTTTTTTTTTTAACTATTTGGCTTCCTTACCCCTTTCCCCATGAAAGAGCCATTGAGAAATTACTTTTGGTTATATTTTAATGATCCCTTTGTTGAGAAGTCAGAAGAGGGAGCAGTCAGGGAGGGGACTTGCAGGTTTGAGTCCCTGATGCTCAGCAAGGAAGTCAAGCTTCTACAGTAGCTCTGGGCCAGCGCTTGACCCTTTTATGACCACGAGGAAAGCATCTGAAGTGTGTGTTGGGTTTGTATTTCTGTGAAATGGAAAGCCCCTGTTCCTCTCAGTGTAGAAATAGGTTTGCTGCTACATGGCAGGTGAGCAATAATTTGGGGGAAGAAGCCAAATGCTTGCCCCTCATTTTAGCATTGTGTCAACAGGGTGAGATGGAGAGGGGCAGGATGTGGATGCCATGTTGAAGATCTGCAACATTTGAGGGTGACTAAGAGTAGGTGTTAGAAATTTGCTTCGTTTGGGCAAAGGGCTCTATGAGATGTTCCTTTAGCAATTTATTAGCCAGCTGATATGAGATGAAATACTGCTTCATTGAATCACTTCCCCCCATTCTTGCCAAATTTGAGTGTATCATTTTTAACTTTACCTCCTCTAATGGCACTTTGCTGTGCTGCTCCTGGTTGCCTCAGTAGTTCTCCTCTCATCCTGCCAGATGTGTACACACAAGAGTTACATCAACCCCATAGATACCCTTATGGTAATGGAAAGAGCTGGCTGAAGATCCAAATCCCAAACTTGTAGGCCCAGGAAAATACAATTGAAAATGTACAAGGCAGTGTTTTCAGCAGTAAACTTCCACTAAAAGGTGGATACAACTAGCCTTCTTGTGAAAGAGGAAAGGATTAAGCCACAGGGCATTGGTCTGAAACAGTACTGATTGTCTAAGGTTGGTGCCAAAATTCAGTCCTCAGGCCAGGAGACTGCAGGGTGTTGGGACCCGGTATTTCACTTGATGGCCTCATATACCATGCCAATACTGAGACTTGTAGAAAAGTTTATGAACCAAAACATCTATACTTTGTAGTGTTTGGTTTGCTGTATTTCGTGAGGTCTTCAGTGCAGCAAAGCCCAAAGGTAGCTGCTTCTAGAATTTATTTCCTTCAGTTGTTTCCTATTTTTCTTGTGTCAATTATGTTTGGTTAATGACTTGAATACCTGAACGGACAAAGGTCTTTCTTGGTGGACAAAGATCTTCCTTGGAGGACTCCAGCAGTATTTTGTTTAAGCAGCTAAAACGACTGTTACTGAAATGTTAATTAGGACTCATTTGAGGACATGTGACATTTATGGATCCTCCTCTTATTCCCAGTATCTTTCCTAAGTGTAGAGGGGATTCCCACTACCCCCACTCAGAATTATTCCCTCACTAAGCTATAAAATATAGCATAGATCCCGTTTAACCTGGACTGTGACTGCATGTCGGTGAGGATCAGCTTCCCCTTCCCCTTTGAAAGACAGATTGATGCTTAAGCACTAGTTGCAGAAACCAAGATGGTCCAAATAGCTTTGAGTAACCCTTCAGATTCTGCTTCTGATTCAGGTGTGGGGGCATCGTGTTCTACCTAGTCCTCTTCTTGGAAACCCAGCCTGCTCTCAGAAACCTCCTTCTACCACCTGCTTTTCCTGCTACTTTCAACACAAATCTTGGGTAATGCCAAAGGAAGCCATTCAGCAGCTGCTGTCCTTTTTCCCCCAACACATATACACTTCCTCTGGGAGAAGTGTTTTTCTTCTTGCTCTGGTCCTCAGTTGTGATTAACTGCTCTTACCTGTTGCACTAATGAATATGAATTTAGGTTGCAAAGAGGGAATTTGAAGCAATAGGCAAATGGGGCTTGGATGAATTGGTCTTGCATATATCCTGCCTTAAGCTGCTGAGGTGATGAGTCCACTGCTCATGTGACCCTCCACCTTTGTGGATCCCTCTTGGTTTGGTACCAGCATGTCTGTTTCTTGAGGTTATATAAATTTGACAAAAGTTAAAACTTTTATTTGTATTCTCTGCACTGTTGCACTCTCCAAATGGCCCCTTTTGTCTTTGATGTCTCTCTAATTTTTTTTTTCTACTTTGGAAGGTAACCTGCTGGTGGATTTAATAAATTTGTTTACCTGAGTATTGATATTTTTGCAAAAACAACAACAAAAATACAACAACAGTGAATTTATTCTGGAAAAAGTTCTACCCCCTGGAAGCCTTTGGGGTCCCCAGTACTTGCAGGCAAATATCAAATGAGTCATCATCATAGGGCCACTACCTAATCTTAACTGAATTCCCAAGAGGAGTAAAAAATCTAAGCATGCCCCTGGATCTATTAATTTTGCAGTAGTTAATGCAAAGGAGGTAAGTTGACCTGTTTTAACTGTCCAGTGCCACTGTGACCTTCAGCAAGTTAGTGAAATTCTAAGCTGTCCTTTTACTCATCTGTAAAATGAAACTTAATTCCACAGGAGTGTTAGGATTTCAAAGAAAATCTATAAAGCCCGTAAGATTAAAAAAAGTGCTCAATCATATTACAAGCTCTCTTTAAGCTTCTCCAAAAGGACTTTGGGTGAGTAATGCAGGGAATAGTGAACTGGACAGGGCTTGGCATGGTCACATGTGATCTCTTAGGAGCTTACTTTCTGTCTAGGTGAGTTTTCACTAACATCACCCCCAGGGCTCCCATGACATTCTACAAGTCTGATATGATGGACCACTTTCAACCCTGAGCTGCTTCCATTGTAGTTTTCTGCCTAGGTCTTGTTTGTGTTTAGGCATGTTACTAACCCTGTCACTCATTTCTTTGGTGAAGACAATGATGTCCTCCCCAAAGATTCCTAGCCCCATGTTGTTATCTCCTAAAAATAAGTAAGTACAGCGGCAGGGATTAAATGTGCTTTTTCTTGTCAGTTGCAAAGGGCTTAGAAATTATGGCTATATTCCCTAGCTGGGAAAGTTCTCGGATTTCTTCATTGAGTTGGATTTTTCTTCTTCCTGACCAAGGTCAACATCAGGTGGGGGCTGAATGGGAAATCTAAGGGGTGACTTTTCTTTAGTATGTCCCCCCAAGACATGTGGCAATTCCCCCCAAACAGGATGTTGATTTGTGTATTTGAATACAGCCTGGAGCTATTCCAAGTGTCACAGTGCTGTGCTGGTTACATACAGCTAAAATTCAATCTTCAGTAAGATGAGGGACAAGCAACTTTCACACAATTGCCAGACTAAGTGTAACTGCATGTGGAATGGACTTCTAACAAGTCAGTGTACTGAAGGTGGTCTACTGGATCCAGAAGAGTCACTTCAGCATTGGCCTCTTGTCACATCCAGTTACCAAAGCAAATGGCTATGCTGGGTCTGAAAATCATCCCTCTAACTCTGAATTTTGACCCAGATGGAAAAGGGTTAGTCTGACTGGGAAGGAGAGGTTAGGTATCCTAACTTGATTTCCTTTCCTTTCCTTTCCTTTGTCTTTTGAGATGCCCTGTCTTAAAGCTATCAAGTGCCTATCTAGGTTTAACATTCTTTGTAATATTCTGACCTTGATTCAGAGTGGCTGAATGAAATAAAGTCTTGGTAAAATAAAGATCAATAACAATGCAGTCAGCAGCAAAGCATATTAACTCTAGTGGAGGGTCTAGAAATCCATGCTGATGAGGACTCTAAGGGCCCTTTTCTTACCTGGGTGTTGCTGCTGAAATTGCTAGTATATTATATATGAAAGTTATATGAGTGTTCTATTGCAAAACAGAAGAAACCATGAGTGCCAGCTCTAGTACATACACTGACTTGTAAAGGATGCTTCCTCCTATATTGGATAGGTAATGATAGACCCAATCATCTATTTGGGAAAAGTTACCATACACCAAAATAAGTTCTAGGTAGAATAAAAGTGGAAGTAGAAAAATTTAAATCATTAGAAATATGTGAACTTGCAGTGAGAAGTTGACCTCTAGATCAATCAGGACATTCTAACCATAAAAGTAAATGGAAGAAACTTATAAAACTTAAAAAGTAAACTAGAAACGTGTTTGTAATAATTAACAAATTGACACTAAATCTGTAAGGAGCCCTTAAAAATGCAGTATGGAAAAGTACTTCATTTTCCATCAGAAAAATGGGCAAAGGATATGGTCAACTTGCCGAAGGAAAAAAATTGGCCAAAAAGCTTCTGGGGGAAAAAAAAAAGATGTTTGCCAATCTAAAGGGTTTTCATAAAAATAGAAATTAGAATACCAAAAGTGGCAAAGATTTGAAACAAATCCATACTGGCAAACAGTAAAGGCTTTCTGGCATTAAAATAACCTTTAGTGTTAGTACTTTAAGTTCTTAAGAGAAATTATTGGATTAAAGAGTATTATCTGCCAAGTGTGTATATGTAAATATATAGTTGGTAGCATTACTTGGGAAGAACTTGTGTTAATAGGATAGTGTTTTATAAATTATGACATATCAATGTACAGTATTATGCAGCTATTAAACTATCTGCTTTTAAATAATGATGGGAAAAGTTTGAGAAGCTTGTCAAATCTCTGACAGATTATAGGATTAGATGTGATTTTAATTTTCCTGGATTTTCAAATTTCCATTAATGGCTTTTCTATTTATAGAAAAGGAAAGACATTTACAAAGAAGAGGACAAAGGAAACAAAAACAACATGGCTAAGTGTCTACCCCACTATAGGCTGGGAAACCAAAAAATGGGAATAATGTGTTTAAAACCTGAATCAAGAGTTCTCTAAAAAAGTTTGATTTGTTTCCCCCTCCCCCGATGAGCTACTGCTTCTCTAGCAGCTGCATTGGCTGCCTAGAAGGGTGTGGGAGGAAAAATGCACAAACACACTTATGAATGGAATGTGTGTTTTGCAAGAGGCCAAGTTGGCAGCTTTGGCTTCCAAAAGGTGGAAGCATCAAGAACAGAGTGTGCAGACAGGTCTCAGAGGCCTAGTGGGTCCAGGGCTCTCTCTGCAGAATAGAATTAAGGCATATAGGGAAGCCTCTAGCCCTACCTATCCAGAAGGAAAAGGTCTTGGCTAGTCTTGGGAGCAAGGTAAATGGTCTAGGTTCAGGGAGCCCTAATCTGCCTTTTCTGCACTTTGAAAACAATCCTCAATTATTAAGCACTAACAGTGGGTTTTCCCTAATATAATTCTCAGAATAACCTTATGAAGAGGTAATAATTTCCTCATTTTAAAGGTGAGGAAACTGAGGCTGACAAAATAATTCATACACAGTCCACTATTCTGACATTTTCCACAAATTATTCTCCAAATACTCACAATTATTAAAAGTAGGTATTTCCTCATTTTGTACAGATTTGTAAATGGACTCCAGTAAGGTTAATTAACTTCCCCAAGAATACCTCGGAGTAGAACCCATCCATATCCCAGGCAGGCACTTATTTTGTCTGTCAAGACAGGAACTCAAGAGGTAAATATCACCTAAGCTCCCACAGCTTTGGAGCTCAGCTGGGCAGGAAGGAATCCAGCAACACTATGAATTTCAAGTTGTTCCAGCCTATACACAAAAAAAAAATCATTGATAAAACTTAATTTGCCAATCTTACTAGAGAAAAAATACTGTAAACATCTTGTCAAATAAGGCCCAGTTTTCATCAAATAAGAACCAGTTTGGTTCCAAGCCTATACATAGCTTTGTACGGACTCAAAACTGTACATACTATTCTGTAGCCCTCTACATTTCATATGTCAAATAATATACAGTACTATCACTGCATGATCTCATTTGCATTCACAATAATCTAAGATACCTATCCATTACTAAATATGCCAAACACAGATGCTAAATAACTTATCGAAGTTCAACAAAAAGCTGGGATTCAAAGTTAGGCACTTTGGTCAGGTGTGGGGGGGGTACAATCTGTAATCTCAGTGACTAGAGATTCACAATATTACAGGTTCAAGGCCAGCCTCAGCAAATTAATGAGACCCTGTGTCAAAACAAAAGACTTGGGGTGTGGGGTGTGGTTTTGTGTTTAAGCACTCTTGGGTTCAATCCCTGGTACATTTGATGTGCTTCATATTATACCTTTTTCTGGAAAACCATTAATATCTCTACCAGTTTGGAATTGTGTGCCTTTGCCCCATGTTCTTCCCAATACAGAATGTTATCAGTAAGAGTTGTTAAGCTGAGCTCTGGTTTTACTGAATTTGAAGAGCCCAATAACCGAGGAAAAGTGGTGTGATACAGGCACCTACTGGTAAAAGGTGGCATTGCAACCGCATTCTGAAGGAGAGATTTCCAAACATGGGAATTAGAAGACTGGCAAAGCTAAAACCATGGTGGTGAACTTGTGAGATTTTCCCATTCAGCCTTTCTCCTTCAATTTTATAACACTTGCCAAGGTGAAAACAGTTTGCCTTACAGAAATTTGCTTCAGATATATCAACTTTCTTGATAAACTGCATAACTGGCTGGTTTTGTGACCTATATACAAAACTTTATGGGAGTAGAACAAACTCACAAAGAGAAAATAAGCTAGTTTCCGCCCTCACCCTGTCTTAAGATGAGGAAGGCTTGAATTTTAGGCATTTATTGAAAACTTGTGCATGCCATGTAAATGGATTAGACCTGTTAGCCGGTACACCAACTTCCCACACAAAGCTGTCCACTGAATGAAGAGGCCCAGCAGTCTTTGGAGAAGCTGCAGCCTGACCGTCTTCTCCACCATTGCCCAGGAAAGATAAGAAACGGCAAGTGGCGAGCAGACTCACAAACCCATGCTTGGGGTGGTGCTTTCCTCCTCTTCATCATCTTTTATTCCCATGAGTCCGAGGCCAGATAGAGATCCATGAGGGCTGCAATAAATGAGGAATGAAGACAAGCTTGTACCAATAGGGTTGAGCCTCCTAGGCTGGAAAGGGTAAAGTTTCAGAGTCTGTGTGCATGTCATGGGGCAAGAAGCAGATAAATTTATGGAAAGCTACCTGCTAAAGATGATTCAACGCAAGAACACTGACTAGTCCCAAGAGGCCTAGCTTTGCCACTTAGGAGAAACATCTCAACCAAAACTCAGTTTTTCAACTATAAAGCTCTACAATATTTAAATTACTATCTCACAGGGCTTTTGTGAGAATCACACAATAAAAGCCAGATACACTTAAGCACATATTACATGCCAAGGATTGTTCTGAGCACTTGTCTCATTAAATCCTCAAAACAGCTCATTGATATAAGTACTACTGTAACTTCCATTTTTCAAAGAAAGGCTCAAAGACACTATATAACCTGCTCAAGTCATACAGCTGTTAAGAACCAGGTTTTCAAAAATGGAAATCTATCTTCAGAAACCTAAGTTGCTGTTAATATGTTGTTAATTTTACTTAAAGTATTTTATAACACCTACTTTATACCAATCATTGTTTGAAAAACTATTAATAAAGTATGTTGTAAAATACTGAGCACAGCACTTATAATTTAGGAGCTATCCAAAGGCTGTTAGTTCCCTGCCACTGTCATGAATATTCATGGAACTGAATTAGAAGGCCAAGGAGCTCTGTCACAAAGCAGATGTAAGTAAAATGAATAAAGGCAATATTCGTCTTCCCCTGATGTCTGACCTTAAGCTGCCAAGCACTAGCCTTCAGGGGAAGATGGAGTGGAGCTCTGAGGGCAAAAGAGTCACTCTGATCTCAAATCCCATGTATTTGCTTATTGTATGGCCTTAGGTAAGTCGTTTAAGCAGAAACTTTCTCTTTGTTTAGGAGAGAATTTCAACCAAAAGTGTATATAGATAGCCTCTTTTAAAGGGTCTGATAAATTATAGCAATGATTATTTCAGAAACAACTAGAAATGTAAGGATTAAGAACTGAGTCAGGCCTCTGGCTGAAGAAACCTATTGTCTGTTTTTCCTGAGCACTTGGTTTCCTAAGGTGTCCACTAGCAGCCGCTCAGATGATGCCTGGAGAGGTCAGTCACAGCAAACAGACATATTGCTGCTACAGAAATCAGAGTACGACTTTTAAAAGAAAGTTGTAACTTGGGTTTTCTTATAGAATTTGCTACTTCAAAGAAGGTCTTACTCTCCTGACTTATCAAATTCATCTTAGAATCTTTAACTCAGTCAGAACCTAAGCCTTTACTCCCTGACCCTAATACTCCTTTCCCAAGCCTTCACATTCTGTGGAATATCTAGAAGACTATTTCTGCAAGAAGAATGCTTTGAGCCACCCTTGACTTAGTTTTCCTACTAAATGGAGATTGAAATGTAAGTATTCTACTTGGGAACATAAAGACTACTCCTCTATTCTACTTGAGGAGCTTTCTAAGGGCAGGTCTGTGTGTTCCCCCAGAGCCTTTGCTCTTAAGCTTTATTGGCAGCTTCTGGTCACTTTTTAGTATTTTTTAATATTTAGTTGTAGTTGGACACAATCTTTATGTGGTGCTGAGGATCGACCCAGGGTCTTGCACATGCTAGGCAAGCGCTCTACCTCTGAGTCACAATTCCAGTCCTAGTCTCTTACTCTTAAGTTAGCCCAGAAGGAAGACATCTCACCAGTAAGTACATGTGTTTTAAGGATTTTACAACAGGAAATGAATCTCACAGAATGTGATAATTTTAAAAATACTCCAAAAAACAATCCTCTTTCCCTTCTTACTCTATACATTTACTCATTCATCCACCCATTCACTCATTCCAAAACTGCTGATCTTTACTTTAGGATTTAACATCAATTTCTTTTTTTTTTTTTTTTTTTAAAAAAAAAGGTTTATAGTTTAAAAAACAAAACATTGATTTACCCCAAATCCCTCATTTTAGAATAGAAACTGAAACCCACAAGGGGAAAAAGTGGCTTGGTCACTTGTGGGAAAGATTGAGATGAACTGGAACTGGACCAAAAGTCCTATTTCTATTCCAGTGTTTCTTAGGTTTAGAATTAACCAAATGGGCCCTACTTTCTCTTAAACAGAAAACAATGGGGGAAAGAGCAGGGAAGGAAAGAGCACACTGATATGTGAGGAGGGTAGACCCTGATCACACTTGATCCTGGGTTTTATCCTAGGACAAATCTGGACATTTTTTCTAAAGTTAAGCAGCTACTTCTTAATCCAGGGAGACTACAGGACCCAAGATCTCTAGTTTTAAACTAGATGATCTGTTTTGAGGAACCACTATGTGTATGTAATTAACATAAAACCATATCAATGTAAATTGGGAATATAATTCCTATCTCTTAGAACTGTTGAGAATTAAGAGATGACTCATTTAAGTGCTGATTATGTGTCTGGAAATTATCAAAAGGCCTTTCTCCAAGAACAACTTAAGCCTAAGGGCCATAGGCATAAGGGAAAATCTATCAGTCCTTACCTAGTGGTTCCTGGCAGGAGGATGACACAAAGGGTACCTGGGCTCAGGCTTTGGTAGAGCCTTCCAATCTTCCGGCTCCAATGCCAGGCTGCTATCTTTGGGTGGTCCGCCTTTAAATTCTGGGATTAAAGCCATGTGTCAACACTTAGTCAGAATACACATTATCCACCTTTGGAGGGGATATAATACTTCCTCAGGCTCTAAGGCCATGAAATCCCTATGTAGGTTCTGGACAGATCCCATTGAAACTGGAGCCCATCTGTGGGCCTTCAGGCTGGTTTAGAACCTCCTTATAGGAAGAGAGGTGCTATCCTTTCCTCCACTAAGGACCCCAAGCTATGGTAGCCATGTCACTGAGGAGGCCTTTATGATTAATATCTTTGTGACTTTGGGCAAGTCACTTACCAGCTTTTGCCTCCATTTATCATCTGCTAAGTGTGGGAGATTAGATTAGGACAGGGTTTCCCAAGCTTCACTCATTCTCCTCTTTCCCCTCTTACGTGCCTCTTATGTTTTCCTTTAAACAGAGGAAACTCCTTCTTAGCCTTGTGTAAGTAATACTACTTGAAGTTTAATGTGGTCATATACTTTAGTTAACTGTTAGAAAAGCAAGTCGACATAAGCGAGAAAGCAAAAAAGTCTATCCACAACTATCAAAACTTATTTTGTGTGTGTACAGTTTGGGAAACCCTCAATAAGAGTTGTCCAACTCTCTGGCCACCCACCTCAGTCCCTCAAGTCCCTCAGAGAGCCACCTTCAAACGCTAAAAACCTGATTTTAGCAGCTATGGAAGGGAACACAGTATGAGAAATCAGATTTGGCTAGGGCTACAAGAAGCTTAAAAGTGACACAGGATGGGTCAAAGTAGAAAAAAAAGTAATGGATCAAATATCACTGAGTAGGACTGTCCTGACTAATCTCCAGGAACATGTAGGTCCAAGGTCCAGAGCCAAAGTAGCTGCCTTCCCCCTCTAACCCCAAACATTCTCACTCACCTGCAAGGTCTCCTGCTCTGAGGGAGGAGGTCTAACTCTAAGACCTGGGGGCCTTCTTGATTCAGGTGGTAAGCCCCTAAGCCATGCATGGAGGTGCCTGGGGGTTAGGGCATGCCTGCCTTTCAGCTTCCAGTCCTTGCCTGTTAGGATATGGAGGGCCCTCTGGGCATTGCCACAAGTTTTGAATTCTGAAAGCAAGAACAATCCCCCCCAATATTCTGTTACTAAGATCCAAGAAAGTTGATCAGTGTGCAAGCTGGAGCCTGGCTTCAGCCCAGGGGTGGGAACGAGGGGGAGGGACAGAATTAGGAGCTCAGGCCTTGGTTTATCCTAGGAAGGCTTATTTGGTAAAACTTTCCCCTCTCTGACCTCCAGAGGTCACCACCATCCCCAATCTCCTCCTTCACATTTACATTTGGTGGTATAGACTTACTCAGGAAACAATATTTTTTCTGTCTTCCGCTTTTAGGATCTGTAGGCACGATCACAGCTTCCAGACCAAAAAAGAGATTTGGCAATTCCTGAAGATGTCCTAAGAAATTTTGACTAACTCCAGACAGATAAATAGTATCTCGGTTCTCAGAATCTTGTTCCAGCTCATTAACAAGTGTGTCACAATCCAGAGTGAGTTCTGTCACAGGTCTCTGTACCTAACCAAGAAAACGTGGTATTAGTGGTAGAGAGTAACCACTTTCACTTTTGAGCCTGTTACATATAAATAATTTAGTCTTGTAGCTTCCTAATCTGTAAGGAGGCTACAGAGTTGCTAAAGACTTTCCATCAGAGTCTCATTCCTGGGTCTCTCTAGGACATTTTGTATGTCATGAGGCACTATAAGATACAGGCTGTGCTAGGTCAGGCCTAAGTGCAGGGGCTGCTTTCAGCTTTCTCTGACCATCTTACCTTTATGTATACACCTTCTACCAGAACGCCATTCAAGGACTCTATGGCCAGCTGGGCAGCTTCCAGGACTTCATACCGTATATAGAGATGAGGCTGCAGAAAGACAAGTTTTCTTCACTACTGCTTTTCAGCACAAACTACTAGAGAAAGAGTTGGGAAAAGGACCTGAACTACAGTGGCCAGAACCATCAGAATGAACGCCCTTGCTATACTGGGCTAGACAGGTGGTGACTACAGATGGTCCAGGAATTGGTTCTTGGACAATGACTAATCTTTATTTACCATTTGAACTCAAAGCCCACTGCCCTGGGTTGTATGGGGAAAGCACTAACAAATTCCTTATTACAACTTACTTTTCATAACATTATAAATCACTAAATTCATTAAAGTTCACAGGCAGAGGTTCCAATTTGTTTTATTAGCTTGACTTTAGACAGGTAGTCTTCTTATAAGCTTAGACAGGCTAAATTCTTCCAAAGTCTAGACCACATGTTCCATCTACTTTTCTATTTGTTGACTCAAGAGTACCTAAATCTTTGTGATTATCTAAGCTGTAGCATCATCATGGAGAAAAAGCACTTCCCCCATAAAAAGCTTTACAATATTGCTTTTGGCAATGATCTCGCAAAGATGACACCAAAGGCAATCAAAGAAAAAATATACTGGACTTCAATAAAATTTAAAATTTTTATGTAAAGGACACTTGATGCACAGTGTCAAAAGGCAACACACAGAAGGGGAGAAAATATCTGCAAATCACACATCTAATAAAGAACTAGTATCCAGAATTACTAAGAACTCCACAACAAAAACAACCCAATTTAAAAATGGGCAAATACCTCTATAGATACTTCTCTAAAGATCTACAAATAGCCAATGATATTCAACATCATTAATCATTAGGGAAATGCATGGAGAAATTAAAACCCTTGTTCTTTGGTGGTGGAAATGGAAAATGGTGTAGCTTCTGTGGGAAATAGTTTGGTGGTTCCTCAAAAAATTAAACAGGATTACCACATAATTCATCAATTCCATTTATGTGTATATGCAAAAAGAACCAAGTACATAGAGTTGAAGAGATACTTGTACAAACAAAATATGGTACACACATAATGGTACTTAGTCTTATAAAGGAATGAAGTTCTAATGTATGAATGAACCTAGGCATCATACTAAGTGAAATAAGCCAGACACAAAAGATCAAATAATGTATGATTCCATTTATGACACATATTGAGGGATAAAATTCATAGAATTTTACAGAAATTAGCTGAGGTTACTATGGGATTGGGGAGGGGATAATAAGGAATTATTATTTGGAATGATGAAAAAGTTAAAGGTTAAAAGGTAAATCTCATGTTATAATTTGCCAAAAAAAAAAAAAAAAAAAGCCTCTAGAAAAGACTATATATCCCCCAGTCCATCTTTTATATGTATTTTTAATCACAGAAAAGACATAAGATAGATTTGGAAAAAGCACATTTGAGTATCTGGGACTCTTTAGATCAACTGAGGTTTTTATATCTTTCAATTATTATTAATGTAGCAGTTTCATGTTGCCTGGTTCCAAATTCCAAAGATACAAAAAATTTACAGTGAAGTCATTATCTAACCCCTTTCCTCAGCTACATAGCTCCTCTTTCTGGAGAGCTCCATTAAAGTCACTGCATGTTATTCTATAGATTAATAGTATTATACTATATCTTTTAACTTTTTTCATGGTTTATTCCATATCTCTACATAATGCACTTATTCAGAATGTTATTACTTCAGATATCACCCTCAATTTGTACTCATTAAATAATACTGATATGAAAATGAAGATGGAAACTTAATTGTTAAAGTTTTATTTTTTTTCAGTTATAGATGGATACAATACCTTTATTTTATTTATTTATTTTTATGTGGTGCCGAGGACTGAACCCAGTGTCTCACATGTGCTAGGCAAGCACTCTACCACTGAACTACAACCCCAGCCCCACCACACTTTAAGAATTTAAAAAATGAAAAACAAACAAAAAATAGAATGTAAGGAAATAAAATAGTGTAAATTGTCTAGAAACTAACTGTAGGTGTGTAATTATTTTTTACTCCACAAAATAATGAGGTTATGGCCTCTCAGTGTCACCAGTGGCTGTGTGTGCAGAGGACCGAGCTAGCTCGAAATAAACACCTCTTTGCTGCTTAAAAAAAATAATGAGGTCACATCAATAGATCTTAAATCAATCCACTGTTAGAAAAGAATGTTCTTTGTAAATCCTGGTATAGAACAGTGCCAAATTCTCATGTGCATATTAAAGCTCTTCTATACTTAAAGATAGATATTTTTTCTAGCTATGAGTCTACCTTACAGTTGATACTTCAAGATATATAGAAGTCATAGTTCCTTCTGAAAGGGCACTTTGTCATTTAAAACTGAGCACAGTCAGAAGGCTCACAGGCTACATCCAACCAGACATTTTCTGTCCAGCTACATAATTTTTAAGAAATTTGGAGCCAACATGAAAATTCACATATTTCTCAATTCCCAAAACAAAACCAAAAAAAACATAGTCCAAATCAGAAAATCAGGCAATGCAAGGTATACATTCTTACAGGTCAACAACTGCTCGCTCCTACCAGACAGTTGAAGACAATCAAGCTCACTTCACTAATATCTGTTATCTGCATGGTTTCAGAAATCATCTGAATTTCTAATACTGATCTAGAAGATCAAAATGTGAATTTTCTCATTTCCTTACCTGATGAGTTTCAAGAACAAGAGTCATTGTACGAACTGGGCCAAAGCTCTTAAATAGCCTCTTCAGAGCCCTTAGGTTACAATCTTTGCTAAATGGCCCAGCATAGATAGTTGACATCTCTGTCCACTTGATCCGCATCTATGTGAAAATAACAGAATATAAGGAAAAGGGGATATGGAAAGAGAAATGAAATTTGAGTCAAAACATGGGATAATTCCACCTCAAATTTTTTTGACGTAAATACTTGGCAAATATACAAGATTTTATTTACAAGGATTTTCAGTTCAACATTATTTCTAACAGGAAAATTTATTAAAGCACCAGAATACTGTCAATAACAGGTATACCATATAGTGAAAAACTATGCATTCTTTAAAAATGAGAAAATAAGATATACAATGGTTTTAATGGAAAAAAAAAAGAAGTCACAAAACAGTGAAAAAAAAATCTGTCATAAAAGGCTTGCATTACTTTCTTTTATTAAAACTATTGTTTAACAGAACCCATCTACTTACCCTTTTGTTCATTTCCTCAGTGAGGAGAGGTGAAAAAGGCTCAAAAGAGAACTGAACAATACTGAATGGGTGGAAGTCGACTTGCCTTCTGGCCTGCTCAAAGACCTGCAGAAAACAGCAGAGCCTAGGTGAGGTAGGAGCCTCATACCCACTCTACTGTGGCTCTAGGACGGTGCTCTGAATGCAACCTATGAAGGCACAAGAAGTCACTCACCTCTTTATTTGAAAGGCACTTAATAGTTTCACAATTTTTAGAAGGGAGTTCAATATTATCTGTCTCTCGGGATAAAAAAAGGAGCTTCTGATCAACTGAATCTAAACATTTCAAAACACTGTAAAGAGGCAGAAAGGAAAGAATAATTGTTTTCCATATCCTGACATTCTTTATACCTACACATCTCTTAGCAACATATATTCAAATTTAACTACCATTAAAAATTTAGTTTCTCAAATGCACTAGTCACATGAGATTAATGGTTACCACCCTAGGTATCACACATATAGAACACTTTTATCATTGCAGAAAACAGAATTGGACAGTGTTGCTCTACAGGAAGGGAGGGAGGGAGGGAGGGAAGAAAGACAAGATACTCCAAGCCTTCTATCAAGGTTTGGGCCCAATCCTAAGGATCTTACACATTATTTATTGGCAGGAGTCAAATCCTTTGAGTCCATTTTGTTTTTCCTAATGTGTAATATATCAAGGTTGTAGAATGAGTCTTCCAACCAAAATACCAACAAGTCTATCATCTCCAATGCTATTTAGTTCAATGTACTAGTCATTATTTTGTAAATTTAGTCACTTAATTTTGTACTAGCCCCTAGATTCAGAAAATTATAAATTAGATTCTCCATCTGCCTTTGCTCTTGTTTAGAACTGGAAAAACATCACCTTTTGTATGTGTACTGAAACTTTTCTCTTATATTTCTTATTTCTTGGTCTCTCCATAGCTCTTCCAGATTGAGTTCTGCAATCTAAAAGAAAACAACGTGATAAATTTTAATTTCTTGCAACGCATTTGAGGTTAAAAGAAATACAACACCAAAACCAACTCAAGCTTTGTTCTGTTTATTTTGACCAGGCTTTGCCACTGCCAATCTTGGGTTGGCTTCAATAGTTACCAGATGGTTTCTGGCTGTGCAGTCAAGAATGGTAATCTGTTACCAGCCACCAATATTAAATGACATGCACCTTTTGGAATTAGTAAGATTGGCTTTTATAGCAACATTAGGAAAAAAAAAGTCTCATTAGTTTAATGAACAAACATGGAAAATCTACCCTAATTGATTTTTATTCTTTTTCCATAAAGTGGGAGTCTACCTGGCAATTGTGAAGCTAAAAATATACAATTAAAAAATTACTTAGAATTATGATTTAAATAAAAATGAAAAAGTACAGAGTTCACTGACACCTATGACCATTTTTACCTATTAGTAATAAATTAGTATGATGCATTTGTCAAAATGAATGCAACAATATTGGAATGTTATTATTAACTGAACAAACTTAGTTCAGATTTCCTTAGTTTTTAATCCAAGTGAAATATAATTTTTATTAGAAATCAAGCACATTCTCCAAATGTGGTCTGAGAACCCTTGGGGTTCCAGAGACCCTGCAAGAATGAGTTTAAGAGGTCTTCCTTTCTCCAAATGCACAACTCAACAGACTGAATATAGACACAGAAATGAAAACCTACCTGTATTCCATTGATTAAAGATTTGCAAAATATGTAAAACATTTTCCCACTAATTTTTGAAAATGCTACTTTCTCTTGATATTTTTTACTTATGGTATTTTCTATTGATATATTTCTATTTCTATTGAATATAAATAAGTATTAAAGATATTTTTCTCATATTTAATTTCTAATATGGTAAGTATTGATATATGATCCACAAACAAAAGCTCTTTAAAGATAAGGAGTCTTGAGACCATCAAGTTCTCGGAACCCATGTTGAGGTGGTTTAGGGAGGGGCTAGCCCTCATGTCAAATCTAGTCATGTTATACTGGATCACAGCTGGGCCCACTGTCGATACACTGTGTATAGTTACTTTTGCACCATAACAGCAAGTTGAGTCTAACTGTGATAGAGACGAAGTCTACAATATTTATTATCTGGCCTTTATGGAAAATAAAGTTTATTGAACCCTGGTAAAAAGCAGACATGCTTTAAAAGCTTAAAGTCCTGGTTTGAATTCTGGTTCCACCAGCCAGTTATTTAATTTTTTAAAACTTCAGAATGCTACTGTATGACACTGGAATAATTTGTCTCGCTGGGTTGCTGTGAGGATTAATTAAGATAATGTCTATAAGGTGTTTTAGAACAGTGGACTTAGTAAGAGCTCAGTGAATGACTATTACATTTATGAGCCCAAATAAGATCTTTTAGAATGCCTTTATACCACAGTGACATAGAATACTATTAAGTTACTATTTTACATGGATTACAATTTATTGCATGACAGTCACAATGGAAGTTATTGTGTAAACTATAGTTTAGAATGCACTATAATTCTCTGAGAAACTATTCTCTTCAATGTCTCTTATGTTATTCTAATCTATATACACTGACATTAAAACAATAGTACATCCCACATTCCATTTGAATAGATCAGAAATCTGACAGACTTATTTTGTAATTATTAGCATTGGTTACAATAGTCACTGCCAACAACATGGTGCTTAATATATTCAAGACACGGTGCTAAGAGGTTTATATACTGTCTCTCATTTCCCTCATCAACATCCCAGAGAATTGTGTATTCCCAACTTAGAAATCTAGAGACAAGCTATTCGGACAAACTGCCTACACGATACAACTAGATACTGTAGAGCCTGTATTTAAAAAACAAGTAAGCACAACTTCAGAGACTATATACTTTATTTTACCACTGCATTATCCTAGTGATATGGGTCTTAATTCCAAATACATGCTCAGCTCAATCACACATATTTATTTAGAAAGAAATGTATATAAATAGATGGTATATGGTCGTTTGATCCAGTCCCATAATTTTAAGAAAGGCAAACACACTGATCAAAGATACTAACCTTCTTTGGGCCATACTTGAGAAAATACTGAGCTAATTCAAGGGTCGATGTAGCATCCTCTGTGGCATCATGACCATTTCTTTCTGAGCACTGAATATCCTTCCTGGAAAGTCAAGATAAAATTGACATACCTGGGAATATTTTATTCTGACTAACCCTCCAACCCTGAGAGAGGCGCTGGAGATGCAGCTTTGTTTCATACCAAGCGTATCATCTGGACAAAAGGCTACCCAACATAAAGTCTAATCTACTCCTTGGCCAACAGTCCCTTTTCTCATTTCTTAGACAAAGCAACTGTTTTCCAGAATTTTCCAGAAACTTTATTTACATTCAAGTGTCTATATGCACATCCATATCGTATCAATGCCTTCCTCTGCAACACCATTTTATTCTAAGTAATTTCTTTATTTTGTTTTTGTGCTACTGACTATTGTACCACTGAGCTATATTCCCAGTACTTTTTATTTTTAGATAGGGCCTCACTAAGCTAGCCTCAAACTACTCCTTCCCAAGCTGCTGGAATTACAGGCATGTGCCACCATGCCTGGCTTAAGAGGGGTTTCCACATTAGCACAGATGCAACCATTTTTTTTTAATCAAAATGTTCATTATTTCAGATAGAAAAAAAAAGAAGCTGGAAATGCTATTTTGAACCATGTTATATCAAACATCTTTCTACATGTATTGACACACAGAATGTAAGTTATATTTTGAAAATTCAGCTAACTTTTATGTTATTGCCTGTCTGGCTCTACCCATCAAGCCTCCTCAACTGATTATAAGTCCTGTCTCCATAATTTTTGCATTTCATATGAAATGAAAGGAGTCAGGTGTGGTGGCAGTGACTCAGTGACTCAGGAGGCTGAGATAGGAGGATCTTGAGTTCAAAGATAGCCTTAGCAATTCAGTGAGGCCCTAAGCAAATCTGTCTCTACAGAAAAGGGTTGGGGGGTGTGGCTCAGTGGTTAAGCACCCCTGGGTTCAATCCCTGGTACCAAAAGAAATGAAAGGAATAATATTTACAAAGTAAAAGGGAGAAAAGAGACCTTGAATTTTGTAATATGTACTATCAAATGTTATGCTAACTTGTGTGTAGTTTATCAAGACAATATTGCAACAGGTAAAATAAACATACCCCAAAATAGCTTTGGCTAAGAACTTTAGCTTGAATCTTCTGCCCTGCTCCCTGGCATAAAGCAATGAGGTATCAATAACATATGGATGAATCATCTGAGGAGGAAAAAGAATAGAATGAGTAGCATCTTATGCTAAAGGCAAAAACCATTGGGTTGGATGAAGAGCAATGCATTGGATTAGAGATGAAGCAGAGCATGCATTTATAATAGACAATGTCCTGAAATCACATACGCACTTTCAATGCTCGGAGATCAAGGTCTACGGAATGACCTACTAACACCGCATCAGGAGGAAGCAGTGCTTTTAACTGCCTCTGAACATCTTTCAATTTTGTCTTCACTGGGTTAAGCATCTTCTTCGTGATTCCTGAATAGCTTTCAATAAATATAGAAAGGGACAGGCCAAAATATTAACAAATTTTTCTCCCCAAAAAGTCTTTAAAAAGAATAAACATTTTCCTGTGTTCAAGGTACAAAAGGTTGCAAATACAAATAAGTAGAGGAAATTAACAGTTAGCCATAATCCCATTAGAGATTATCACTATTTACATTTTAGTAAATATCCTTCCATATTTGATACACATTTATTCATGAATATAATTTACAAAAATGCAATCATAACTCATGTACTGCTTTATAACATGCTTGTCACTTTATATCATAAGTTTCACATAACACATCCTTTTATCCTTTTAAGTGTATTCCATTATATGCATGACTTATTAGAATTAAACCTTTACTTTTATATATTCCCATATTTTGCAATATTATGACAAATGTGCTTGTGCATACATCTTTGTTAATGGGACAGTCTATATAACTATCAAGTCTCATGGTCTCTCTATGCCTAAGTAAGCAAAAATCTATATCTTAAAGGATGGAAACAATAATGTTTCAATGACTTTTTCTTTGCCTAATTACTATTGAGTACATTCTGAAATTACATGCTAATCTTTGGAAAAAGACTAAAATTGAGCCTCAACATCTTTTACGGAAAAAAATTATTTTTTTTTATGAGGGTTCAAGGCAGATTAAGTAGTAAGATCATTTGACTGCCAGATGTTGTCTTCAGATTTTCAGGTCTTACCAGAAAGCTAAGCTCCCTCCAGTTGTTTGGCAGTTACTAGATAATGAAGAGAACTGGGGATTCTAGGATAAGGAAGATAATATTTTGCTGACAACGTCACAAGAATATTAGAGGATGAGAAGGGCAAAAACATTACCCATTAACTGTATGTAAAACTTCAATATTAAAATATCAAGGTATTGCCCAAACTTTTCTGATATTAGATAAGGAGATAAAATCTATGTAAACAGAAGCTATGAGCCTTTCCTGTTAAGTCTTATTCCATTCTATCTAGTTTGACAGCTCTAAGAAAGCTCAAATAAAAATGAAAAATACCAGGTGACGTAGTCTATAATCTTGTCATCAGGTTTGACCAATTCATCCATAAGACATGATCCTCCTTCAGCAACCAGTGAGATGCGAGTTAGTTCTCTCCCCTTGGATGTGATGCACTGAAAGATCAGAACAGTCAGGCTGCTGAACTATAAAAGCTATTGCTTCCTCTCATTCACAACTGCCACCTAGCCTCAACCATCAGGGTCCCTGCAGCAGTGGCAAGATGTACACTAGAGGATCCAGGATGAATAAAATTAAAGCTAGGCAGGTCACTGAATGTAATAAGCAGTAAAGTACAATTTCTCTGGGAAATGATGTTCTCAAGGAAGATGAATAGAAATAATAACTATACCTACCATTTATGGAAAGTATATTATATCTAGTATTGTGGTAAGTACAACTAATAGCTTATTTTGAGTATGTGTGGTACTGGAGATTGAACCCAGAGGCACTTTTACAACATCCCCAGCATTTTTTTTTTTTTTAAAAGACAGTTTTGCTAAATTGCCCAGGCTGGCCTTAACCTTGCAATCTTCCTGCTTCACCTCATGAGAAGCTGCCATTGGAGGCATGCCCCACTATGCCCAGCTCAGATAGTTTATGAGGTAGCTTTTTTTAAAATCCCAACTTCAAAGAGAGAAGCTGAGACTAAGAGAGGTTAGGGGACTTGTTCAAGGAGATATAGACACCAACAGCAAAGACAAAGACACACATCTTGATTGTGTCAAGACTCCAAAATATTACCTGTTAGCTACTCAAAGAATTAAAGAACATAAATGTTCCTGAGTACTGAAAGATGCACTTTGAAAGGAGTTACTAAAATTAGGCAAACCAAAACAGACAGTGCTAAAGCAGGAAAATCCTACTTCTAATCTTCAATGTGTAAATCTGAACCAAACCAAAATATTAAGGCAGAGTTTTCATAGCAACAACAATAAAATATCTGTTCAAATGACAGGTGTAAACCTCTAAATAATGTGTAAAGACTTACCTAAACAAAGCAACTAGCTGAAAAACTTACATATCTATTTTTCACAGATTCACATTTCCTAAAATATATATAAAAGGGCCTATTTGCAGCTATTTAAACTGAATACTGGAACTAAATGCATTCATTCACTAGTTTATTAGAAACTGTCTTATACTAACTTCCAGTTTCCAATATTCTAGCTCAAAAAAACCAAAGAGTACTTACCATTTCACAGTCAAGCCCAAAGAGAGGGCTGTTATCTGTTACAGATCCATTACATTTGGTAGTTATAAAGTTTTCACAGTCAGGAGAACCTATCAGGAAAAATAATATTTGCCTTTAGAAATAGAGATGGTAGTGAGGTGCAGTGGCCCAAGCCTGTACTGCTAGTGACCCAAGAGGTTAAGACAGGAGGGTTTTTGTGGTGCTGGGGCCTAAACTCAGGGCCTTGTCCATGCAAGATAAGAACTCTACCAACTGAGCCATATCCCCAGCCCCAGGAGGATTCTCAAGTTCAATGCCATCCTTAACTTAGCCAGACCCTGTCTCAAAATTTTAAAAAGGGAGAATTGCGTGGGGAATGTAGCTCAGTGGTAAAGTACCCAAAGGTTCAATCTCCAACATAAGCATGCATGCATACATACACACACACACACACACACACACACACACACACAAAGACTAGAAATGGTAAACATCACTCTAGATTCATCCAGGCAAAAAAATATCAAATATATTTCCTAGGCACCTTCTCTATATTAAATAATTATAAGAAATCAAAATACGGTTTAGCCCAAAAAAGGCAACCCCAAATCTGAGAGGCATTATACTTGCTACTCATCTATACATCAATGGCAATAATGCCAAAAAATTACTAAACAAACAACATGCTATGCACCTTATATACACCAACTGACCTAGTCCTATGTAACTGACCAAGATTCTGAGCCTAGTCCTGCTCTATTAAAGAAATGAGGCATTAGGTATTAGAAAAATGTTAAAGACAGGGCTGGGGATGTGGCTCAAGAGGTTGCGCGGGACACTGAGTTCGATCCTTAGCACCACATAAAAACCAAATAAAGATGTTGTGTCCACCGAAAACTGAAAAATATTAAAAAAAATTTTCTCTCTCTCTCCTCTCTAAAAAAAAAAAAAAAGAAAAATGTTAAAGACATATTGAGAAGGAATGAAAGAATATGGAATGAGAAAGAATGAAAGGCAATAAATATTAAATATTTAATGTTATTTAATATCATTTTCATACACTATCTTAAATAATCACTTTACCAATCATGGTTTATATCCCTTAATTTGAGAAACAATGCACTTCAAATATTTTCTTGTAAAATATGAAAAAGTAAAAATCTCCCATTTGGAAAGTAGCCAGAAAAATGAACTTTCAGCAACAGTACTTAAATAAACTGTTACCAACATTAGATTACGTCTAAGCCAACCTTGTAATGGAAAGTTAAATGTTTTCATTTCCTCCTCTGTCAGAAGGCATCGGAGCAAGCCCACTTTTTTAGAGCCATACTTTTGAATGATAGGGTCATTCTGCAGGTTGATGTTAGGTTTTGTAATGGTAGACGGTAAAGATCCTAAAACAAAGAAATACAACAGAATGTATGTTAGGATATCTAAGAACCTTATGACACGCATCCTAACATTGTTGAAGACCCAGCCCCAGCTTTCAAGCGCAGCTGCTATCTAATACAGTTGTAATAATACAAAGAGAATAAATCCCAATGAAATATAAAAATAAAGGCTATAAAAGAAAAAGAATGAAGATTATGCTTTAGGCTCAAGTGGTCAGAGTTCAAGAGAGGAAAAGATAGAAGCTGAGTCCAAAGTGGAAAAGGCAGAATTCTGATACTGGTGTTAGTCCTGTATGTTATAGTGACTACACAATAGTCCATTTTAGCAAATCTACTCCATATACTCAAACAGTCATCTACTATAGCTATCTACTCCAGTAGCACCATCCTACTCCTTAATTAGAAGCTTTTGGTGTTTGGGTTAAGGATGTGGACCTGGCTCAAGAAGAACTAATGTAAAGAATAACCAATAGTCTATAGATATTCCTTGTGGAAACATGATAAAATGGGACATTTTAGCAATGCTAATGGACTGCCTATCTTAAAAATTTTAACTAGAAAATATAGAGACTTGACCAATTAGAAGACAAAATAAAACACATAAGTTGATGTTATGAAAGGGATGGAGAACAGCTCTTAAAGCCAAAGTGTCATAAGCAGAAGAAGACATTCTAGGTAAGATAGAAATATATATAACTTGGCTTGGCAGTGACTAGACCACTAAGAAGAAAAGATCTATATGAGAGTGGAGTGCAAGAACCAAGACTGAATGAAAATGATGAAAGAAAGACCATCACATGTGCGTGCCAGGCCCAAAAGTTTGACCTCTGGTCATTCAGTAAGTAACTGGGAGCAAGAGAAAGTTCTTGAGAAGGGAAGCAATATAATAATTTAAGAAAGATCAACCTCCAATATTTGTGGAAAAATGCAGTAGAAAGACACTAGAAAAAAACTTTGTTGGGGAAAAAAATTATGACTCAGGTCTAGAGCAAGATGCTAGAAGGGATAGTGGAAAAGGACTAGACATAAATACAAGAAAAACTGGTACAGAATGGTGACAATAATTCAGTCAACAAAATACTTATAACTGTTTATTACATGCTCAGCATTGCTGTAGACACCAAGAATTCCAATGAACAATACCAACAAAATCTCCTATTGAACTTAAATGCTAGTGGGGAAGATGTATTAAATAAATATTAAATATTTAATACATCAGGTGGGGATAACAAATAGAGTGAAGTATAGGAGAGGAGGCGATAAGGATTAGCAAGGCATGAAAACTGTTTGTCATAAGGTCTCTGATAAAGTGACATCTGAATACAGCTTTAATAAGGGAATAAGCCATGCAGGCTGGGGGTAGGGAGCTATAAAAACAAAAACAAAAAATGTAATTCTAAAATTCAAGACTGGTGTCTTCAAGAAGTGTACCAAGAGGAGATAGGACTTAAAAACAGGAGCTCATTATTTGGGGATGAGAAAAATTTTTTACCTATAAAAAATTTGGGGGGACAATGAAATATCCATTAACAATGTCCATCAGATAGATGAAAATCTAGAGATCATAGAAATCATCTATGAAGAAATCATCCATGAAGACTGATAAGTAAATCTATAGGACAAGGCATTACCCTGCCTCTCCAGCTTCATCTCTACCTCCTAGCCCCCTCAACATTCCCAGTTGCTATTCTTCAAATTTCTTTTTTCTATTTTTTCTTTCAAATTAAGATTTTTATTTGAGCCTAAAATCATAATGACTCATGATTTATTGAAATATTTAAAATACAGTGTATGTTAAATCAGACACAGCTTCAAATTAGATATGGGCATCTATTGGAGAAGGAAACAAAGGAAAGGTAGAAAATTAAAGATGTTGAGACGAAGGATAATAGGAAGCACTGTTCTTAAGGACATGTGAAGGAATCACTGGTTATTCTTCACTTTTTTTCCATGTTCCTTCAGTGCAATTATACATTATTTAATTATTTTTGAACACATAAAATGTAACTGGACAATATTTATCTTTACTGTATGTATGCTCAAATAAGTTCTATTCTATCCTTCCACTCACCTCCATCCCCGCAAAACAGAGTTAGCTTAACTTGCTGGCAAGATATAATCCACATCTTGAAACACAGCTACTATGGATAATATACACTTTCAAGAAACTTTAATTGCTGAGTCTATAGCTCTTGCTGGAACTAGGAGCATCTATATTTCCCATTCATCACTCAAATAGTATTAGTAAGTGTTCCCAACATTAGTTAAAGGCAAAATCTTCCTCTTCCCCTGTATGCTAGTACACAGATCCAGTCATGGTTCAGAAATTATTCACAGTAATTCTTAAGACTCCAGTGTTAGTGATATCCGAGTATCCTTAGCTAGAGTTTCTGAGCTATGACCCTGGCAGTGGTTTCTATATATAACCGCCCTGTGTACCTGCGCAAAAAAAAAAAAAAAAAAAAAAAAAGCCTTCTGACTCAGCTAGTCAAAATTCAGTTTTGTTGCCTGCATTAATACACTTGATAAACAGAGTCATAGTCATACCTTCGATGGTCTTAGGCAGATATCCAGCTGTTTCTTTATTTTGTAGCCCAATAATATCAGCTAGAAAATTAGATGATGGAGGAGGCAAGCGGAATTTCTGAAATTAAGATTTTTATAAAAATGTTTGAGAGCAGTTGAAATAGTATGAATGGTCTAGAACTTTGTTAGCTCAGTGCAATGAAAGGTCTAGACCTTAACTGTTTGCACTGTAAAATAAAATCCATTTCCTTAATATGGAAGTGACTTGGTAAACAAAGCTACATTAGTATTAATAACCACCTGCTGGAAATTTTGTCTTTCATGTTACACCTTGTAAAAAAAAAAAAAAAAAAAAAAAAGGACAAACATTATACAAATGTACAACATTTTTGTATTTTCAAAGCTCTTCAATATTTATTATTTCACTGGACAGCATTTAAGGTAGTGAAAACAGATGATAATAGGATAAAGAGGGTGAGAGCTCTAGCCCTAAGTTTAACCTTCACTTTTTATAGCTGTAACTTGATCAAGTTACTCAGTTTCTTAGGTATAAAACAGGGATAAAAACTCTTATAGGATTATTGTACAATTAAAAGTGATGAATGCCGTATGATTAATATAGAATTTAATATATAGGAAGTGCTTCATAAAATGGAGACTCAGGGAGATTAAATTAGAGTTAACCAAACACCTTCAGAAGTAAATGGATAAAAGAAGCCACTAGGGAATGAAGGCGGCTATGGGAAAATAGAGCACATGCCTTTTCAAGATGACAGCTGCTATTCAGTTCTGCATACCCTTCTAGGGGGGCCCAATCTTATGACTTTTTAAAGAGGTAAAAAATAAAGATTTTATATAAACTTTATAATCTGAAAATATCATACCCCCAAATTAAATAGGACAATATCAATCTGGAAGATACAGACTATAATTTATAAGTAAGTGTAAGAAAATCAGAGAGAAATCTAATATCATTAACATGAGGCCTCTAACTCTCTATATTCCCTGCCATTTGTTAGGTTGTTATGAGGCATGTTTTCAGATACATGTATTAGTCTTAAAATGATATGACCTAACTCACCCCCCCTCTAATACAAAGTTTTCTTAACTTACGTGTTTGAAGGCTTTTCGGAGAAATCCAAACTCCAAATAGAACCTGTAGAAGTGTAGTTGACTCATCCCTTGAAGGATGACAACCACTATTCTCTTCAGTTGGCTTTGGTAAAGAAGCTGGCACCACCTATTAAAAAAAAAAAAAAAAAACATCAAATCAATACAGCTCAGAGTGATACTCTAAGACAGTTTCAGGTATACTGAAGGGAAGTATGAAAAAATTAACAGGGATAGCTAATGGAATTTTTTATCACCCACTGACTTCCTGGAATTGGAAGTCATTATTACAGAGAACTCAAAAATCTCTTAAGACAAATACTTGTTTCATTCAAGTAAAATACCAACGGAAACACAAGGCTTTAAATTCACTATCCCATTAAGATTTGCTTTAAACCAGAACAAAGCTCATTTTATAAAGACTCATCCCAAGATCTCAACCTACATGCAGCCCCTCCTAAACCAAGTAATCAAATGACTGGCTTCCAGAAATTCAATTTTAGATAAATTGACAAACTAATAGTACAGTTTATTGATAAGGAAGGTGGCTTTTGAAGTATCTAGCCAATTTGTAACAACCTCCCCCAGTAAAATGCTGGTATTTAAAAATTTTAATTTTGTTGGTATAAAATTAATTGGTAATAATTTGTTGGTATAAAAACAATTTTCAAAAGATAATAAGTCATAAGATAATAATGGCATTGACTATCAGAATACCAAAATTCTCTTTGCTCTTTATTCATAAAACAAAATGACTGGAACTACTAACATATTATCAGGTTATTTCTATGGGTCTACACCATGGGGAAAGAAATAAAATATCTAAGGGAAGCAGGTCAGATAGGACACTGGAGCATACACACCTTATCTAAAGAGGAAAACCATTACTCAGCTTTGACAAATACTTGCCAAATGGAGAGACAGTCAGTTGCTAGATTTTTTAGTTTTTTAAAGACATCAAAAAATCTTGATTTTAGAAATTCCCAAATTTAACTGATGGCAGCTATTACTAAAAAATTATATGAGGATACACGGAATAACAGATGTTGGTAAGCAGACATGGCCCTTTAGATACTAGTTTGAGACCGTTGATCTATACACATCTCATACCTGGGTTTCTCAATATCGGGTTTACCCAGAACTGCATACTTCAGCAACTCACATAACTGTTCATGGGTTACTTCACAGTTTTCAGCAATTAAAATGCTAGCCAATCGGGCTCTCTGCAAAGGGGCATAGCAAACCATGATGATCAAGAATGGCAATAAAGCAAGGCAAATAATCATTCTCATTAGTTTTACAATCATAACTAAGAATTCTAATTAAAAATAAAGCCCTAAAATAAATATGATAATAATATCACAGCTTAATAAACATTGTTATAGAACCTGAATTATACTTGGTTATGTTCTAAAAATATTAGGATGAATAAAATGCTTCATGCTCTCAAGGAGTCCATCCCACTAAGGAAAGAAAAATGACAGGTAATTACAACACAGCATGAGGAAGTGCTATTACAAATATGGGACCAAAAGTTTCAGTGACAGAAAAGCACTGGGGCTGGGCCTTGAAAATAAAATGTCTGTTGCATTGGAAAGAATATTGTGTCCAAACAGGTAATATGGTTTGACTAGGGCCAAGATTGCATGTTGCAGTTATCGTAGTGTGAGGGAAAGGACACAGCAACTAGATCATACTAAGCTAAGCAGTCAGCCAACAGGAAGTTCAATGAATCTCCCACCTCCTTAAGAAAACTTTGCACTTATATCTGGTTATCAAAGTAGTTCATGGTTGTCATGGTTGTTATTAAAGACTCAGAAAATAAGAAATAGGTAATAGATAATAGAAACACAATAGATAAATAAGTCATACACATGGATTTCATATTTTTTTGTCTGGAAAGCATAATTGAGTGTAGGGGTCAGGAATTCAAACCTTGGGAATCATACTACCAGAGTTCAAATATCAAGTTCTATAATCTTGGACAAGTGTCTTAATTTTTCCAAGTCTTACTTTCCTGTGAGTAAAGTATAATTCTATCCATGAGATTGCTAGTGCAGCATATTAAGTCTATGTGACATAAGTAAATAGGTAGTTATTGCTAAATTTTCTCCCATGGCCTTAAGCTAATATTGAGCATCTGTTAGCCAGACATCGTTCTGAACACTTAACATGTGTTTAATCATTGAATTCAACTGTTTAAGTACTACACTTCTCATTTTATAATAAAGAAATGAACAGGTAATAGAACAATTAGAATACAGACTACAAGGCCCCAATTCTATTCATCTTTTTACTATCCATCCCCTATCATTTAATGAATAGCTTATTAGATAATAATCCCTAACAATTATTATCTATCTGGAAAAAAAATTCCATATTGATAACACTTACCTAAAAATTTTCAAGATAAATTCCTAGTCAAATAGAGCAGGTAGATCTTTTGATAAATATTGCTAACCAAATGTATGAGATTAAGGTAGAGATCTACGGTTAATGAAGAGTCTGAATGAAGTATGTTTGGCTGTCATCATTATTCCTCTACTGGAACGCGAACTGCAGGAGCGCAATTCCAATTGTGTGTTTCTGTGCACGAGGCTATTCCCAGAACTTCGAAAGCCTCCTGGCATCCTGAAGACCTCAGTTAAGTATGTGTGCCAGGCACTGTGCAAGTTTTAAAGAACAGCCCCCAAAGTGGAAAGCAGCACAATATCATTCTCACTTTACGGATCACAGAGCCCACTCAGCAAAGGCAATGGGAGGGTGAGGCGGATCCCGGTTCCAGACTCCGAAGGAGGCTGGAGTGAGGGGTCTGTAGGCTTCCCTTTGCTCACCTTGGGCTCGGGCTGCCTGTCCACGGGATCGGAACCGGGTATCCTCGCCTCGGGGGTCCTGATCAGCTTGTTGGGGACCCGTCTCCTCTTCCTGCCCTTCCTGGGGAGCCTCCCGGTCTTCTCCTTCTCTGGCTCCATAATTCTGTGGGGAAAGACAAGCTACATCTGACAAACTCCGACGACCCCATTCCCTGGGACTCGAGGCGCCCCTCGTTCCCCACTTTACAGCGTTTTCCCCGTCGGCCCTCGGTAGCCAAGGTGCCAACGCGCCTCCCCTTCCCGCGGACTCGCCCACCACCGCGCGCACCAACCGTCCGCCTCCCGAGGCCGGATTCCAAACAGCTCCCTAACGCCGGCCACGCCGCC
>NW_026000185.1:14146669-14205563 GCF_001458135.2 Marmota marmota marmota | reverse complement strand
CGCCGCCGGCCGCTGGCAAAGACGGAAGGGGGCGCCCCCTAGCGGCTTCTCAGCCTAAAACCACTCCCACAACCCCGAAGTCTCGGAAACGCCCGAGAAGCGACCAACGGAGCACCAGGCGCTGCGGCCGCCTCTGCCAACGCCGCCGCCTCAGCCGCGCCGGATGTTTGAACGGACCGGAAGTGGGAGTCAGTGGACTTCCGGCAGTTGGACGTCGGAGATCCCGGAGTGTTGGGAATGGCAACCAAGCGCCTGGCGCGGTAGGCTAGTGGGTTCTCCGCGGTGCCAGGGAGGGTGGTCGCTCTGGGTCCGGCGCAGGCGTCCCGGGCAGGGCTGCGCTGCCGGCGTCCGCCGTGGCGGCCTCGGTTTTCCGCATTCTCGGCGTCCGGGATCTGCACGCTTTGAAAAGCTCCTGCCGGAACCTGGGTCTCCAGCCCCAGGCTGCGTTCCGCTAGGCGGGAAGGAGCCCGAGGAGCCCCGGCTTTCTCTTCTCCGTGGCCTGGAGCCTGCGTCTGCCCCTTGTAGCCTTGGGAAAAACCACGGGACGTGACAGCCCCGTGTAACCTGTTGGGAGGTCCCAGGCCGGCGCCAGTGCACCTATCATGCCGTTGGCCGCACGACTAACGAATGACCCAGTTAAAATGTGCAGGCTCTGAACTAGCGATCCTCCTGCCTCAGCCTCCGGAGTCGCTGGGATTACAGGCGTGCGCCACCGCGCCCGGACAAAACGGTCCACTTGACAAATTACCCATTTTCTCATCTAAAAAATTTGGGGACCAAAAAAATGTCTGCCTCCTAGAGTTGCTGACTAAATGAGTTCACCATGTATGCTTAGTACCTGCTGTGTAGTAACAGTCAGTAAATGCTAGTTATTAGTTATTCCCAAATTCCTACCCTCACCTTCCACCTCTTAGCAGCAATAACAACAAAGCAAAAATACAAAACAGCACTACAACAGTTAAAAACTCTCCCTGCCCATCAGAGTCTCACCTGTACTTGAGTCCTTGTTGTGGAACGCTGTCCTGGTGTAGAAAGCTGTCCTTGTCTTGATGCCAATCCAGCAAGAGAAAATGGTCTTGAGAAGGAAAAAGGATGGTTTATTGCTTTGCTAGCAAAGGAGAACCACTGAGACACCTGTCCTGAAGGACTGGGCCTATTGCCGGCCAGCAGGGGTCTATATACAACTGAATAGACAGCCCGTTTCAATCCAGCATCATCCAGTCACAGCAATTATACACAGCTTAACTTAATTATCATCATCTTAATGGCTCGCTGGCCTCACCTCTCAACCATTCCTTCTGGCAAAATACCAGGGGCCATTCTGACTCAGCTGTGGCTCTCCACAGCCCTGTGTTCATATTTTCTCAGAATTGTGCTGTATGCATAGCAAAGACTTGAAAAAGGAAAAAAAAAAAAAGTGTAAGGACAAAAATAACTAAAGCTCTTCAGTGTTTCTGTACCCCTACAATCATGAGTTCCCCAACATTACTGTAAAATACAGGGAGCAGATAAAATTAACCTAAGTTTGCTAATATGTGCTTGAAGTCTATGTAGGTAAAATGACTACTAAAATCAAAAGAGGATGACAGCCCAGCCGCTCAGGAGGCTGAGACAGGAGGATCATGAGTTCAAAGCCAGCCTCAGCAACTTAGAGAGGCACTAAGCAACTCTGTGAGACCCTGTCTCAAAATAAAATATAAATATAAAAAAAAAAGGATTACAGTACCAGAACCCAAGTCTTTTTATTTTTTATTTTTATTTTTTTAATTCGTTTTTGTTTGTTTTAATTAGTTACACATGACAGTACAATGATCTTGACATATCACATTTGAATCAAATGGGGGATAATTTCTCATTTTTCTGAGTGTACAGGTTGCACAATCTCACTGGTCATACAGTCACATATATACATACGGCAAAACTAGTATCTATTTTATTTTGCTGTCCTTCCTATTCCCCCTTCCCCTCCCCTAAGGAGACCCTCATCATTATACAGATTATATGTATGATGATGTGAAGGGGGGAAAAAAAAAAAGTACCCAGGTCTTTCCTCCCAAAGTCTAGTTTCTCTTCCATCAGAACACATTAAGGAGTACTTTGCCATTTGCCCAGTAGTGTGAATGGGTTCATTGATCTTATTGGGTTGTTTTACATTTTTAGGCAGCTTGGATTAATTAGGAGAAAATCAATTGCACCAGCAAATGACAAACTAGGAAGAAGCAAATCCAGTAAGTAATGCTCTTAATTTCTTTACATTTTGTAGCCTGTACTTTCACCACTAGTGAAGCATAAGAACACCCTAATCTTTTGCAGAGCAGTTGTATGACTACTTAATTGTGATTGATTTTGAATCCACCTGCTGGAATGATGGGAAACACCACAATAGCCAGGAAATAAGTAAGTCTGGAATTCCAATAAATTCCAAACAAATTTAGCATTAAGGTAGTCATTTTAAAGTTTAGAGATATAAACCAGCCAATAGTTTAGGAGATGGTCTATGAATTGGTAGTTTTATATAAAACCTGTCTTTATTTAAAAACAAAATCCCAAATACCTAAATGTATCATTGTGTAAAATAATTGTTTTAGAATTATATACAAAACCTCAAATGCATAGAAACTAAAACAATTATTTCAACTTCCATATGGTCTTCATATTTAATTATGGAACTATAGAGATGAATATGATTTTAGTATTTTTATTTATGGTTTATTGTTACTTCATATCATACTCCTTTGGTCTCTTATTATGCTTTTATTGAAATTTATTGTTTAATAATTCTATTTTGACAATATATGTTTAATTTAAAATGACTATAGCATTGTTAAAACTTGTATATTCAAGTGTTGGTTGATAATTCTTTGATTTAGTTGAATTTCCAGCAGTATTGCTGAACACATTAACTGGAGAGATTGAATGCGAATTCCATGCTTATGTTCAGCCTCAAGAACATCCAATTCTTTCGGAATTTTGCATGGAGCTGACAGGCATAAAACAGGTATGATGCAAATTTTAAGATTCATAAATCAGTTTTAGAAAAAAAAAGTTGCTATAAAATATTTGGTTTTTCAATTACGTTGACATTTTCCTAGAATATAGGAAATATGACATTCCTAATTTAACATCTTTCTCTTGTTTCTGAAACAGTAAGGGTTTTATTGGGTGTTTAAAATACCATTTATTAAGTGTTAAGAGAAACAATGTCCTCTCCCAAAATCCACTGGGATATTTAAAAATTAGAATTGTGTTATAAACATGACGATCAAGTCTGGCTCTACAGCTCAGTGGTAGAGTGCTTGCTGAGCATGTGGGAGTCCTGGATTTCAGTCCCCAGCATTGGAAGGGGAAAAAAACAAAGAAATGATCCTAAGGAAATGAAGTGACTCAAATTTATTTTATTTCTGTCAATCTGGATTTAATGATTATATTTCTGTCCAATTTTAGATTTATCAACCAAATTCTTATCTTGGTGAGTTCTAATCGTTAAAGAGCTCCTGTGTATCTTAACATTTTTTCACTGGATAAACTCTTTGCCAGTTAGAACCTCTTTGTTATATCCCCCCATATAATTACAATGTCTGCTTGATAATTATAGAATTTGATTGTTGAATTCAGATTTTGTGACTCTAATCAGGCTCAAGTTGATGAAGGAGCCCCTCTGAAGATTTGCTTATCTCAGTTCTGTAAATGGATTCATAAGATTCAGCAACAGAAGAAAATTGTTTTTGCTACTGGGGTTTCGGAGCCTTCTACTTCTGCAGCAAAATTGTGTGCATTTGTTACTTGGTCAGGTAAAAAATAATAATAATTGAGTTATTCCTATCAACCACAAATGGGTAGCATTATAACGATGTCAATCTTTTTTTTAATATATATTTTTTTAGTTAAACATGGGCACAGTATCATCATTTTGTTTATTTATTTTTATGTGGTGCTAAGGATAGAACCCAAGGTCTCACACGTACGAGGTGAGCGCTCTGCCACTGAGCCACAACCCCAGCCCAACGATGAAAATCTTTATTGCTAATTTTCTACTTAGTAATCTAGAATTATACTTTTTTTTTTCTTTTTTTTTTTTTTTTGGTACAGGGGATTAAACTGAGGGGCACTTAACCACTGAGCTATATCCCCAGCCCTATTTTGTATTTTATTTAGAGACAGGGTCTCACTGAGTTGCATAGCGCCTCGCCATTGCTGAGGTTGGCTTTGAACTCGAGATCCTCCTGTGTCAGCTTCCCCAGCCACTGGGATTACAGGTATGCCACCACGCCCAGCTAGAATTATACTTCTTAACCTGGACCAGGAAAATAAATTCAAGTTCCTTACAGTGTTAACCAAGAAAAGTAAATTTGCTCATATCTTTAACATTATGATACTGGATACCTTAAAAATATAAGCATCAGCTTTTTGAATCTTTCAAGGTGTTCCTCTATGTTCTTCTGAATTCAGACAATGATTCATTGAAAACTCATTATGGTATTTTCTGTATCCTTGAATAAAGAGTCATGAGGTCACATCCTTTGCTTTTATGCATTGATCCTTACTAATATAGACATTAAGAAAAAAAAATGAACCATTTAACATAGGTCTTTGTATGACCATGATAAATTAATAATTAATTGCCATTAATAGTCATTGATAGCAGTATAGCACCCTTGATAAAACACAGATTGATAGTCATAGTTGGATTCAAGTTGCTATAAAATATTTAGTTTTTCAATTACTTTAACATTTTCCTAGAATATAAGAAATATGACTTTCCTAATTTAACATCTTGTTTCTGAAACAATAAGGGTTTTATTGGGTGTTTAAGAAATCATTTTGAAACTTAGTTACCAATGTAATTTCTTTAATAATAAGTTATGTAAAGGAATAAAAAGCATACATGTTATTATTTATTAGCATTATTAGTTATTAGAAGAGCAATTAAGCCTTACTGTACTATTTTATATCATCCTCCGTATTTATTTGTAAGTGGAAGGAAATTCTGACGTAAATAACTTTGTTCTGTTTTAATTTGCTTAATGAAGACTGGGACTTGGGGGTTTGCCTGGAGTATGAGTGTAAAAGAAAACAACTGTTAAAACCCGTGTTCTTAAATTCCTGGATTGATCTCAGAGCAACTTACAAGGTAAGGGTGAAAGGCAAGGGCATGTTCATTTTCCTTCTATTGAAAAATGATTACATTATTTCCCATACATGGTATTGGTATTTTCTTTGGGAATATTCATATAAATATGACTTTAAAAACAATATAATAGAAATAAGCATATTTCAGGGGCTGGGGATGTAGCTCAAGTGGTAGTGCACTCACCTAGCATGGGTGAGACACTGGGTTTGATTCTTGGCACCACATAAAAATAAAAATAAAGATATTGTGTCCACCTAAAAAAAAAACAAAACTGAAAAATAAATAAATATTAAAAAAAAGAAATAAGCATATTTAAAATTCAATAGAACTAAAATTATAAAAAGTGGTTAATATCCAGCCTTTCAAGTATTAATAATATTTTTAGCTATGTTTTCTTTGATTTGGTCAGCTTTTCTATAGAAGAAAGCCAAAAGGACTAAGCGGTGCCTTGCAGGAAGTGGGAATAGAATTCTCAGGACGAGAACATTCTGGTTTGTATAAGTGGCAAATCATTTTATTATGTAACTCAATTAAGTGTTGTAAAAAATTTTAATATAAACTTCATTTTTTGATAATGCCATTAATAACAAATATCCTTTAACCTAAAAGTTGCTCCTAATCTACACAATTCAAATTGTTTCTGTTTTTGGAGTTACCAATTTCATGAACTATTTAATGTAAAAATTGCCATCTAGTGGCTTTCTAGTTGCTAAAAAGAATGAAAAGAATTAATCAGTCAAATCAAATGGAGATGTTAAACAAGTACCCAAATGATACAGTGGATTAGTGAAAGAACTAAACAAGGCTATTCCCAAATCATGGTTCCTATAGAATGCCAGTTACATTTTTAGTAACTGAAACAAATTTTTACTTCCTACTCTGCAAATCTAGGAGATCTCTTTCATTGATAATGTGGCCATAGCTTTCCACAAGACCAGTTTATTGTGATTAAAATTTGTAGGTGATTATAAAGTTAACACTATGCCCCAATTTTATTTAAGTGGTAATTTTTTCTTATTGTTGTTTTTTTCTTTACGCTACTATTGAGTTCAGTGTTTGATATCTATTTCCTCAGGGTTGGATGATTCTCGCAATACTGCTCTTCTTGCTTGGAAAATGATCAGAGATGGGTGCCTAATGAAAATTACAAGGTCCTTCAACAAGGTCAGTGGTATATTCCCTTTTTATTCAGTTATCTCAAACTCCAGAGTAGTCATGGGTTCACTGAAATGTGGATTTCATATGTGTGATCATTTATTAACAGATGACATATTTCTTTTTTGTCATATCACATAATTTCTGCTGAAGAAAGTATAAATGCAGAATTTCTAAAGCTGTTGGATTTGTCTGTGGAATCGTAGGTTCTCACAAAGAAGAATCCCAACATTCTGACCAGAAATTTGAATACAAATCAAGAAGAAACATCTGCCTGCAACATTAGCATCCAGGGTTCCAATATACATGATAGAGAGCCTAAAAATACAATAAGTCCTCATGAAAAGGTTCAAATGAATTTAGTTTGTGTGAATTCCCCTATAACAGTACAAAAGGATCAGTTACAAGTAAAGAACAGTATAAAAGCCGGTCCTCACAATGTCGAAAGTTGCTTATCTGTTTTTAATACTAAGCCCTCTACATCTTTGGGACAGTTGCAGTCTCCCAGCCTAAATTCATCTATCTATGTGCAGAAGCAAAAAAAAAATGAACATCTTGTAGTTAATACCAAATCTAAGTCTTCAACATTTAATTCAGAATTGGTACTTGTCTCTACTACCATTCCTTCTGTTAATCATGTTTCTGAAGTGGAAATGAGTTCTACTCTTGACTCTTTGCCTATGTTGGCTGAATGGGAAGACATAGTTTTACTGCCAGCATCTCAACCTGAGGAAAATATAGATAGTCTACTTCCTATTAGTGACACAAATGTAGAGACTTCACTTAGTTCTGGAGAAAGAGTAATGGTTTTAAAAGAGTCAGAAGTGCTGAGTCATGAAAATTTTGGAGGCATCAAGAAAACTTTAAAGGAATTGGAGACCACTAAGTCCATTGTGTATAAGAGTCCTCACACTACTATTTATAATGTAAAAGAAGCTAAATATCCAGGTTCAGATGTGTCTGCCTTTAAATTACCTGAACGCAAATTATGTGCCTTTAACAGTGTTAATGCCAGTGCATCTCATCCTTCAGTTTTGGGGAAACATCCTCTTTCTTTAGGTGTCTCTAAAAGGAATTCACCTAGTCCCCCAGTTTTCCCACCAGCAAAAAAACAGACCTTCACTATTCATGAAGAAAAGCCAGCATCATCTGATTGTTCCCCAGGAAAAAGTTCTTGTCAGAAGGTTGCCCCCGCTGTATTAACTTCTGCAGTGAATCTACAGGAGCCTTGGAAGAGTGGGAAAATGACACCTCCCTTATGCAAGTGTGGCCAGAGATCTAAGAGACTTGTTGTTTCTAACAATGGACCAAACCATGGAAGAGTCTTCTATTGTTGCCCTATTGGCAAATATCAAGAAAACAGAAAGTGTTGTGATTATTTTAAATGGGAACAAACACTTCAAAAGGAAAAAGCCAACAACACGCTTCTCTCTCATTCCTCAGGGAGACTCACTTTTAGTTCTCTAGTAACAAGCCATATTCGTGACAGTAATTGTCTTCCTACTAAAAATTCTTTGAGACTCAGACCTTCAATGAGGAATTGATAAATTTTCTGTACAGTTAAACAGTTTTTACTTTTTGACTTTTAGTGCAGGAAAGATAAAAAAGTATAGGGCTACGAGTTATGGAGTCTTAGCATATCTGAATTCTGTAGACTGTATTGTAGCAGATACACACACACGTGCACACACACAAGCACACATACACAGAAAGAAAGTATATTTCATGCCTTCCACTTTCACTCACCATTTGCTTAACAATTGCCTTCTGTGTTCAGGTATGAATCCTAATTACTCCTTAAATTCCCAAACATGAATATTCTGGTACTATCTTACACATTTTATTTATATTTCATATAATAATGTTTGCTGAATTTTCATGCCTCCTTGAAGAATGACAAAATATTTTATAAACTGTATTCATTAGGTTAAATAAGCAATAATAGTACATGATGTTCATTTTTCTAGTTAGACCTTGAAACAAATTATAAGCTATTTTTAAATTATTTGAATAAAAATGTGACTAATAAAATTTCCTACTCTATTTTTAGGTAGATACTTGATAATTATGATAATCTCCAGATTGATATTTTTTACTTTTCTGAAAAATTATAAGTTGTTTAGTCTTATTCAAGGCTTAATTATTCCAATTTGTATATTCACATATTGGAATTATTTAACTAAGGATTAAAATCCAATGTGGCAGAGATTTGATTGATTGATAGAAACTGCTTCTATACCAAACATTTAAGAATGCTGTGATCTGGGGATATAGCTCAGTTATTGAACATGTACCTGGCATGTGCTAGGCCCTGGGTTTGATCCCTAGTACTACAAAAAAGAAGTATCAAAATAAAAATTCCTGAGCAACTGATGACATTTATTTTGTGATGCCAAATTATAGGAACATTGACACTGGTGCATAGGAATCTATTGAATTTTTTTATTTCAAATTCAGCCTCTGTGTTTATTTCATATGTACTATGATAATGGGATGAATTTAAATTGTTTTCCATTCTTTTTTCTTCAGTTCATTTCTTTTTATCTTCCCACTAATAGTCTTTGGCAGCTCTTGAATAAATTCTACCTGTTAAATATCAAGAAGAAGAAAATTAGTCTAAAAGTTTTCATCTTTAGATAAAGCCATTTATGTAGTAGTTCTATTATGAATTCTAGATGAAAAGATTAGGACACTTGTTGTGGGTTTTGGGTAACCAAATAGGGAAGGGGGTATTGTTAAGGAGATTTTTTCTTGATATTTAGTATTTACCGCAAGTTCACTGAGCCAAGTTAAGAGTTTAATTTTAAAAATTCAGATTCTTATTTACACATCATTAGTTCAATTTGAAACACTTTATGTAGCATGTTTGAGGAGCGTGTTCATTAAAAAGGAGAAAATAAACAGTTGAAAAAAATTCCATAACACTGAACAAATATTCATCATAAATAGGATGCCTACCTTTCTTGGGTATTTGTAAGGTGCTGTACTTCTTTTTACATGATCCTGAATCTCCTTTTTTAATTGTTCTTGGTCATGTGACTTGTAATCAGGGTTCAAAACAATAAAAGCTTTTACGACCTAAAATAAATATTTGAAACAGCAGAGAGATGAGTTGTATTTTTTTAGTACATCTTACTTTCTCCAACTGGGAATCTTTGTGCTGCTGGGTAGTGTGCACAAAAAGTTAAACAGTTTGAGCTAAACTAGCCAGTTGACTCCTGCACTTCTTGTTCCACACCCAATACAAGAGACTTTCTGGGATCCCTGATTTATTTATGGTATACTCTTGAACTCTCTCATATAACTACATTTTGAAATCTTGCTTTCTGACCTATTTCTGACCATCTCTGTCCTTGACTTATTGCCTTATTTTTATCTCCTTTAATAAAGTTTCCTCTTGAAACTTGGCAATGCACTAAGCACAGCCTCTTTTTGTAACAACAAACTCTATTCCAGTGTAGTTTCTAAGACTCTCCCCAAATAAACTCTGTTATGTCTTTCTAAAAGTCTTCACAGAACATTGCAGAAACATGTTAAATTAACAAGGAACAACCTAAAATTATACTTAAGAGTATGAGCTCTGAAGTCAGACAACCTGGGTTCAAGTCATAGTCTGTTGTGTCATCTTGGGCAAGTTAGGTCATCTTTCTGTGTTTCACTTTCCTTCTCTGTAAAAGAAGCTGCAAGGAGTACATAAGTCAATAAAGACTTAAGGCTTATAATAATGCCTGTCCCATAGGAAGTCATCAAAAATGATAGTTCATAGGTATGGTAGTAAAAGTACAAAGAGTTAGGGTTTTGTTTTGTTTTATTTTAATTTTTTTAACCTAAAAATAAACATATGGGCATCAAAGCTTCTCTGAAATTCTGTGAATCTTGGATTTTTCTAAGTCTATGGCTATATCATTCAGTATGGTAGCTACTAGCAATGTGGATGTTTAACTTAAAATCAACCAAAATTAAATTTCCTTAGTCATGGTAGCTGCATTTCAGGTATTAAAATAATCTGAGGCCATTATATTGAATGGTGCAAATATAGGACATTTTTATCATTGCCTAAGGAAGACAGTGGCCTATGGCCTTTTTCAAATTTTCAGAGTGATGTTTGAGCTAAGAAAAATTTAGGAACCAGTCATCTCAACAAATAGTGTTCACCTCTTTATTTCACAATCCAATGTTAAAATAGTACTTAAAGTATCTATTATTTTCAAAAATAACAAATGCAAGTTATCCACTCCTTTAACACATTGGAAATTTTGTCTTTTAAAGAGGCTATAAAAAGCACACATTTTTAAAATCGTGAAAATGTAGTTAAATAGATGAAGTAACTCACTGGCTAAAAAATTTTAAAAGCAAAGTAACCATGTGAAACTCCTGAAAATATTAAAATGTGAAAATCAACTGAGAATGTACAAAAATTATCAATATAGGAGTTAAGTTAAGGAAATACTCATTTTAAACCCTATTTGCTTTTGGATAATTTACCAGAGAAAAAAATTAAATATTCATGAAAATTGTCAAAAGTAGTTTTTTTTTTTAAGTTCAAACACTGCAACAGTGTTTAATATAGGCAACAGTGTAAAAATGTACATATTAGATTGAAAGACTATGGTGTAGTTGATTAAAAATTATCAATATTTGGAATCTTGTCCTCAAATCTTCGTTTTATCTGTTTTTTAATTAAATTATTTTAAATTATTCTAATTTGTTATGTGTGATGGCAGAATGCAATTCATTTCATATTGCACACGTAAAGCACAATTTTTTAAGTCACTGATTATACACAAAATATTTTCACACCTTTCTTGTCTTATATGTCGTGTACTTAGGGTAATGATGTCTAACTCATTCCACCATCATTCCTATCCCCTTGCCCCCTCCTTTCCCCTCCCTCCCCTGATTAATTCTTCTAGAACTTGTTACCCAAAGACATGGCTGGACCTAACCCGGAAAAGGACCCAACCCAGCTAAAATAGGTCTGCCACCAGAAAGAAAAGAGCTGCTTATGTCCTACAGCACATGGCATGGACCCCTTGTTTGAAACACCCATGCATCTTTTGCCAGGAAATGTTGCAGCCCACAAGTATTGGGAAACTGGCCAAGTCCAAGTCCTATATCAAGACCCCAGAGTTGAATCAGGGCTGCACAACCCACTTATCAGATCTTTGCTCTGTCATCTGTGGGGTATCAGCCAATCCTAGCCCTAAAGTGTCCAGGACCATTGTGTTTCAAGTCAGCACTTGTCTAGGTGGGTAAAGGTAATGAAAGGCATGGGAGAGGCTGAGACTCTGGAAACCTGCCGGTAGAATGCAGTGAAGAGATCTGCTCTTACCTACAAGGACTATATATTCCCTTTCCTAATAAATAGGGTCTTTTGTTATAGA
Organism: Marmota marmota marmota; assembly: GCF_001458135.2. Classification (NCBI taxonomy): domain Eukaryota; kingdom Metazoa; phylum Chordata; class Mammalia; order Rodentia; family Sciuridae; genus Marmota; species Marmota marmota. The sequence continues at coordinate 14,193,893 of NW_026000185.1, read as the reverse complement.
AACATTCCAAACCAGCAAGTGCTGGTCAATATCCAAAACTACTTTGGGCCATTTAGGAAGATTTAAAGCTTATCCTCTTGCATCAAACATTAATTAAGAGAATCAGTCCTGGGACACAAATATACCCTCTTTGTACTACAATAAACCTCTCCCATTTCTGCCTTAAACTTGACCTATTCAGCCACTGAGACTAAATACCTGTAACCCTGCCCCTTACCTGGAACTTCAAGTCCTACACTGGCATTCGAGATAAGATACTCAAATACATGGTACAGAACATTCTGGACTACTGACGTCAATGTTGTTTTCAAAACTTGATTCAGTGTTTGAGATACTGTCCTCAAATCTTCATTTTATCTGTTTTTGATCAATTCTTCTGGAATTTGCTATACAAGACTGGATATGGACTAGAAAAATACTGTGGGAACATGGAGCCTACTTTTACACAAACGCTGGAGACGTTTTTGCTTGGCAAAAGAGGCCTGAAGAGCGGCATGGACTGTTAAGCACGATCTACCACACGGTCAGCCCCTGCTTATTTCTGAAACTTCTGCTCATAGGCCTACTCATTTCTACTCATGGCTGCCTCACTTCCTGACTCTGACCTTCATCTCACCACTGATGTCTGACACCAGGTCCTCCTTTGCAATGCCAAGCACCTTATTGGCTTCCACCCCTTTTGGGTAACAATTTGATCCATCTGACTTCTAAAGCCCTGTCCTGGAGTGATTCTGGATGATTGACATCATCCCATCTTTGTCCCAGTACTCCATGGAATTCAAGTTCAGATTCTTTCTAGTACACATTTTTCAGTTTTGGTCTGTAGCAGTTCTTTCTGACTAGCATATTTCTATCTAACTTGCACTTAGTATGTTTTTTTGTTGTTGTTTGTTTGTTTGTTTGTTTTGGTGAGTGTGGAACTGGGGATTGAACTCAGGGCCTCACACATGCTAGGCAAGAACTCTACCACTAAACTATATCCTCAGCCCTTTTTAGTTTGAGACAGAGTCTCAAAGTTGCCCGGGTTGGCCTTTCACTTGTGATCCTCCTGCCTCAGCCTCCTGAGTATCTAGGATTACAGGTATGGTTTACTAATCCACCTGGCTAAGTAAATGAATATTTGTTAGGCTTGCATATGTAGTGAATGAAGCATTTGTGTTATTCTGTTTCAAGGAAGTACTGTGTAAAAATATGTGTTAGATTGCCAATCAATTATAATTGAAATGAATCAGTTCATTTACCTCTCCTCTGATGGGATCAGGGCTGCTGACAACAGCTGACTCTGCAACCGAAGGGTGCTCCATCAAGGCACTTTCTACCTCAAATGGCCCAATCCGATAACTGAAAAAGCATATGGCAGGAGTCAAGACTCATTTCCTGTATACTGATGATCAGTTAACACAGACATACACAGTTGGAGAAGAAAATTACCCAGAGGATAATATGACATCATCCGATCTTGAAACAAACCAAAAATATCCATCTTTATCCATGTACCCTCTGTCACCCGTGACATAGAAGTTGCCTCGTAGAGTTGAAGCTGTTTTTGAAGGATCATCCTGCCAAAATTAAATAGACTTTTATTAATGTGACTCTTCTGTTCAGTTGGTTTGTTAAATGTTCAAAGAAAAAGTCTATCTCCTTTGAGAAACCCTTAGAAGGAAGAGGACCAGAGTATGAAATTGGGATGAAATTCCAACATGGACCCAATCCAACCAACCTAAGAGAGGAAAACTATAGTTACAAAGAATAGATAAGTCACAAAACAAATGTTGGAAGAGCTCAGAGAAATAGGTTAATTTAAGCCAGGTGGGGTAGCTCATACCTGTGGTCCCAGCAGCTGGCTCAGGAGGCCTAGATAAGAGGATTGCAAGTTCAAAGCCAGCCTCAGCAAAAGTGAAGCACTAAGCAACTTAGTGAGACCCAGTCTCTAAATAAAATGCAGAATAGGGCTGGGGATGTGGCTTAGTGGTTGAGTGCCCCTGAGTTCAATGCCCAGGACCCTGCCCCCTGCCAAAAATAGGCTAATTTAAGTCTTTTGCTAATTGGCTAATACCTAACACTGGTAGAAAAAGAGAGAAATGAATACTCAGAGTTAAAAGAAAGCACCAACACCAAAAACAGAACTCTGGCATAAAAAGAAAAATAAATGAAGAATTGTCATAGTATGTAAAGTTCATGGGCAAGTAGAACCTGGACCTATGCCTCTTATTATATTGAAATAAACTTTGCTTTAATTTGCTTATCATGATTAGAGATGAAATGTGCTTGCAAACAGTAAGGAACTGGAAAGCCTCAAGAGGGAGGAATTTACTTAATCAGATTGCCCTAATACTTGTTCCTCCCACTCCTCCTAAGAAGAGACAGCGCTAATCGGATGTCAGGAAAATGAGTGGGTATGATTTGATGGTTAAGAGGATCAGTGGATGTCAAGAGGATGTGGATGTAACCGGCTGTCTTCTTTCTAGGGCTCCCTTCTTGCCTTTATGACTATCTAGCCTGTGGGACCACTGTGCTCTTTAGTAAGCATTCAAATGTTTTTTCAATTCCCGTTCTGTGGAATTACCATTCAGGAAAATGAATCTCTTCAGAAAGGGACAAGTACCTGCCTAAATGATTTTTTTTTTAACCAAGCAGTTTTGAGAAATAGAAAACTAGAGATTTAAAAACAAGTCTCTTACTACATAATGAGTAAAAAGGCCAAATGGTCGGTTAGGTAGAACTTGAATTCCAATATCTCCTTCTTGTTCAGGAGGTAGAATATTGCCACTTTCATCTAAAATCTAAGATAAAACAGAAAAAACATTTTAAGAGAATTTTTATTCAATATCACATCTTAAATCTTAACTTTGTATTTTTTTTACCACTTAGGGATGTAGACTTCAAAAATATATTTTAAGTATGCCTTAGAGAAATGTATATATTTAAATTCTTCTTGCACACATAAAATATTATCAAATGCAGATTGCCAAAATGTGATAACAATTTTCTTAAAGTCTATCATCCAGTAATAATAATCACATTTTGGTAATATTCTTTTAGCAACATAGACATAGAAAAAAATAAGATCACTTTATAATATATAGTTTTGCAATTTGCTTTATCTCCCCCGCCACCCGTGGTACTGGGACTCAAGCCCAAGAGCAATGTCCCTCTGAGCTACATCCCCAGCTCTTTTACTTTGAGATCAGGTCTTGGTAAATTGCCCAGGTGGGCCTTGAGCTTGAGATCCTCCTAACTCAGCCTCCCAAGGTGCTGGGATTATAGGCATGAACCAGGTTATGTAGCAATATATCTTATTAAAAATAAAAACATGGATTTTAGGGTCCTATACAAAATCTATTACATCAGAATTTCCAGGGAAGGCCCCATGTAAGATAGAATCTGAGCTCCCTCCCCTGGAAGTGAATCCATCTTGCCTTTTGGCTGCTGTTGCTTTCTCTTTCATATTAGTGAAAGTTCCCTTGTCTGTCCCTAGCTTTGCAGCTGGGTCAGTCTGAGAACAATTCTGTCCCTGTACACTGTGCAGATGGAGAAGCAGAATATTTCCTGATCACCAGTTGGTAGTAATGGCAGTGGTTACAAAAGCCTGGAAATAGGCAGGCACTCTGAACTTGTGCCTCTTTTGGCCTAGTTGATCCCCACAAGAAATACTGACCCCTCTCAGCAGATGCATATGATGTTGTGGTTGAGTATGATATTGGAGGCAGATTGCTTGGGATTGTATCCTTACTCTAGCAGCTGCCAGCTCTGTGACCTTGGATTTGTTCCTTCTCTATGTCCTTATCAGGAAATGGTTCTAATATTAGTATGTATTTAGGTTCCTCCTGGAAACTAATGAGTTTATACTTATGAAATGCTTGGAACTACATAGTACAATATAGATATTGTAAAGTAATTGGGACCCCAGCTAAAATTTCTAGCCCATATCCATCTTTGTATAGAAATTAAGGTATCATGGAAGTAACATGGAATTGTCTCCAAAACAAGGAGTGGTATATGGGGACAGGTGGGAAACACATTGGGTTGTTAGACATTGTCATGGAAGGGGATGTTCAAACCTTAACATCAAAAGCAGGAGAAGGTTTTCCCATTGAGCCAGGTTTAATTTTCATTCCCTTAAAATTTCCACAGATTAGCACCTAGTGTAAGAAGAAGAAAAAGGGGATATAAGTAACTAAGATTCATTTACTAATCTATCATTCAACAAATATTTAATAAGAACTTAGTATGAACCATGCTCAAAATAAAGTCTCTATTCTCACAGAGTAAAGAGATGGAAAATGTACAAAATATATAATAAAAGTTATAAGACGTAAATCCATAACTAATGTTTATAAAAACGTGAGTAGGTTTATATTTGTACTCATTAGAAGGGTATACTAATATTGATATGATGGTTCTGTTTAAATAATTTGTCAATTTTGCTTTTTGTTTTTGGTTATTTTAATTTTGGATCAAGTAATACATTAACAATGATAAGTTCAAGCATTATACAGTGAAGCATCATGAAAAGACAAAACTTCCTTTTAACCTTTTGCTCATCTGCTCCATCTTACCCTTCCTTCTACCAAATAGCCACCTTTGCTCTTACTTCATTAATGTCCCCTAGAATTTCTTCTTATTCTCATCTCTGCAAACTCTTTATAAAGAACTTTCTTGGAATATGTTTGCCAAGGAGATTCTAATAGACTCAATATTTCAAGTAACAAGGAGCTTAGCCAGCGTTTTCCATTTTGAGGCAGCCCTAAGGAAGCTCCTTATCACTTTTAGGAGAAACCTTTCTTTACATAGATCCAATATTTTTTCATTTAAAAAAATATCTTAATGCCTTCATGCTGATCAGTTAATAACAGTTTTTCCTCAACAAGTGGCTATTAAACAAGTGTATATTTCAGAGATTTTTTTTTCCAACTCGCTTCCTGAGGCTTTTATTATTATAACTGTTTTCTAGCCACACCACTCCTTCCTGTATCCCTGGAAGATGCACGAGGACATCACAGAGACTTTGGTTTTTATTCATCCGACTAAATCAAGCTGAGCCCCATCTTTTCAGTGGGGTCGGGTACCGTTTCTGTCTGTCCGTATCCTTCGTAGATATCCAGGCCCGTCCTGTTTCTCCATTGTTCAATCACCTCTGGGTTGATTGGCTCCCCAGCACTCACGCAGTGATTTAAACTTTTGAATTTATAGCTTCTCAGAAGACAGGAAAGCAGTTAGGTTTAGGAGGAGAAAGTGTAAAGAAGTGGAAATTAAGATTACTTCTGATACAAAATAAGCAGATCATAAAATGACACAGAAAATACCAAATTTTCTTTTCCTTTTCTCCTTTATTTTGAGGGTTGGGTTGGGGAGGACACAACTCTCTGCGAAGAAAAACCAGGGATCCTTAGGGAAGGTAACCCATAATAACATCTTTAATGATCAATTAAAATTTCCCTCACATCTGGAGATGGGAAGTGTTGAGCATTGTGAGTATAGTAAAATTGGTTCAGATTACCAATCTACCCTTTCAAATGGAATCCATAATAGATTTAGAGACATGCATCTTCTTTTCTGTTTGCTGAGACAAGGTTCCAAATAGGAGGAACTTCTCTGCTGTCTCTGCTCAGGTAATAGTCACCATTCAAAAGATTAAGTATCTTCTTGCCTATAAACACTGGACTCAGCTGTAAACATGGCTTCACCCTGCCTTTCCTCTCCTTCCTTGGGGGAACCTGCCCTGGACACAGTAATCACCATTCACAGAATGTCAGCAAGAGGGAGGAAGAAAAGGAAGAGTTTGCTAGATCCTGCACCCCTCCTCGAGAGCAATGTTTTTAGGCAGAAAGGTCTTTTATTTTCTAGCTTTTTCCTCCCTCTACTAAGTGCCTGTTTACCAACATTTCTTACCTGCTCATATCATTCTGTATAAGCATTCGGTATGCAGTTGGCGCTGAACAGAAGACGGTGATGGGAAATTTGGAGAGTGTCTGCAATTTAGAAAAAGCAAACTCTTGGCCTACTACAGCTTTATTATATGCTTAAATATCTATGGTAGGCACAGCACAATGTAGACATTGCTTATTTTAATGTAAATGCACTTACAACTTTTCTCTATTTTTCAGGCTTATTGACTTTCTAGATGTGAAATATCTTAAATCATGTTATCTATCTGATCTTGCAAATTAGGCTATTCACCAGTTAGTGATAATGCTGATGCATTTCTAATGTGGACCTCCCTTTCGCTCTGCCTTACCTGCAGGATGGAAGTTGACTCGAAACGGGGCAAGTGGTGTACAAATACACATGCTCCTTGGATCCAGGGAGAAAAAACGCTGCTCCATGCAGACTTTGCCCAGCCTGTGTCTGAGGTATTCCACATCACATCCGAGGGTGTCAAATCCAGCCAGAACCTGGGAGAATAATAATCCTGATGTATAAATCTGTTAAATTTTAGAAATTTGACATGTATAAATATATGTATAAATTTTTTTAATGGATAAATTTGTTAATTGTGTTAAAATGTTAAATTTGTAGGAAAACACATTTTAAAGGCCAACACATGAATCATCATTTCATTTTTGACACTTCAAGCTGAAGGTCTGTGGAAGTACCTTCCATTTACAGATAATCCTAAACCAAAACTGCTGTGGGTGTGTCCAATCATTTTAGGAGGTCCAGTTGTTCCACTGGTAAAGTAAATGGCCATCATCTCATCATGTTTTGTCATCACACAGGTGTGGTTGTCACTGGCATGTCTGCAAAGGAAAGAGTGTAATGATTATGTACAGAAAACACAACGCTGTAGACTGTTGCCACTGACAGGGATTTGAGAAGCCATCTCCTCTGATCTCTTCATCTTATGAATCAGGCCCCAGTGACTTGGACTGAATCCCAAGGTAAAAGTTACCCCCACCTCCATCTTTTTAGGTGCTTTCTAGAATCAAAATAAACTTTGCTATCAAAAACTTATAGATAATAAATGATTTTGTGGCTTCTTACTATATGATAAAGAAGGATTAAAGCATAAAAACAATTGCTGGGCAGAATAAGAATTCTACCCTCTTAAAATCATGGACTTATGAAGAATTTCCCCTTCCTCTCTACTGTGAATGCTTTAAAATGTGATTTAAAAAAAAAATGAGGATGTTGGGCTGCATTTACAGATGGTAGAATACTTGCCTCCCATGTGCAAGGCCCTGGAACCCCAAGCACCACACAACATACACATACACACACACAGAGAATTCTAAAAATGATTATGTTAATACAGATCATGAGTAATAACAAGGACTTATAAATTATGGCTGTTCAGTCAAATCTCACCTGCCGCCTATTTTTTTTTTTTTTTTTTAATATTTATTTTTTTTTAGTTCTCGGCGGACACAACATCTTTGTTTGTATGTGGTGCTGAGGATCGAACCCGGGCCGCACGCATGCCAGGCGAGCGCGCTACCGCTTGAGCCACATCCCCAGCCCTGCCGCCTATTTTTGTAAATAAAGTTTTGTTGGCACAGAGCCATGTCCATTGGTGTATTAGCTTTTGTTGTTTTTACACTGTAATGGCAGAGCATAAGTCTACGCCCACCAAAACCTTAATATTGAAGCTCCTTTCTCTTTTGTAGAAAATATTTGCCAACTTCTGAAAGGATAGTTTTTCTGTTTTCCCACAAGATTCTGCACAGTTCTGGGTATAATCAAAAATAAGACTGAAGAGGATACAGTCCTCTATCCAGGGAAGGAAGGACTCTGGTGAAAGAGGAAGAAGATCTTTTAGTTCTAAATAATTTGTGCATTAGGGCAGCCAAGAGAAGGCAAACTCTGCATACGTATACATCAGGTATCTAAGAAGTTTATAGATTTATCTGTGAATACTAGGTTCAGAATGAGAGGAAAGAAATATCCAGGCCATAAGAAATATAGAAAAGCTGGTTTCAAACCCAGTCTATGAGTCCAGAATTGTGTTCCTTGAAAATAATACCTATAGTCATGTGCCTATCATCTCCATCACAGGTACGGTTGTCCTCAAAATCTAAAACTGGCTTATTGTGCTGATCTCTTACTACTAGAGATTGTAAATATAGTGGTTAGGAGTATGGGCTCAGAAGCCAGCTGGCTGTAAAACCCAGCTCTGCCAAACACTACCATCTGACCTTATTCATCTGTATACTTATAATACCTATCCTCTGGTCATTGTAAGATTTAAGTGACTTAATATATCTGAAGAGCTTAGAACAGCTTCTGAAACACAAACAGTTCCATATAAATGTTAGCTATCATTGCCATTTTAATACTATTTTTGTTAGAATAGTACTTGGTCTTTGATAAGAGTTGGCTATCATAAAGGAGGTAGGAACAAGTCCACAGTTGCAAGCATGCTCCCAAATTCTTGCAAAAATGTAGGAAGCTCATTATAGAAAAGGAAATCTCTGCCAGCCTAATGCTGAGATATGGCCACTACCTGGCAAAGTTCTACTGATTCCTAGAAGCACCCCAGGGAAGGACTTGAACATCAGTGTAACTTCATTTTATAATTGCACCCATTAACATCAATGCTGTTTTATTAATTATAACCCAACAGAAGTGGTGCTATCAGCAGGGGATGTTAGAGCCTACACAGAGGACCAATTATGATCCATTTCCCTGGAAGATGGTAACAGCTTTGTGGTTGGCACGATGATGTACCTGCTGGATCCCTCTACAGGATGAAGGACTTACTCTCCCCAGGAGCTAGGAGCCCTCTTTAGAGATTGCCTTGAATGAAGAGAGCTCTCTCTAGGGACAGTCACCATCCAATAACTGATAGATGTGGGTATATAAGGCCGGGACCTCTTGCTTTAGCTATAAACAGTTTTGAGGTGCCAGTGGGTTGGCCAAGAGTTATTACAGGGAATATATCATGGTTCATTTCTTCCTTTGCCCAATCCCACATCCTTCCCTTTCTTTCATAGTTGTTGATTCCCCAAAAAACACCTTAATAAACATCTTATACACTGTTTTTCATCTCCTTAATTTCTTCCTGGGCATCGCAACCTAAAAAAAAAACACTGCAAGCCCCTCCCTGCTTCAGAGCTTAGTACTACTAAAGCAATAATTAGGAATTGTTTTCTTTGCCTGTTGCTTTAATTAGCATTTGTTTGATCACTACTTTTTGTTATTGCCTTTGTTTCTGTGTTCTACAAGGAAGGCTACTCACTTCATCATCTCCTTGAGGTTCCCCCAACCCTCTCTGGAGTTCTGAGACACAAGTAGCTTGAAGTGGAGATTTTCACATGTAGATGCAACAGCATCCACTGCTGGGGCCAGTGAGTCATTGGTAATAATGCACTTCGCTTTTGAAGTCTGTAGTCTGTAGAGGAGGTCTTTCTGGGTCAGCTGAGTAGTTCCTGGGATAAGAACTGTCCCTAAAGAAGCAATGTTTAGAAGTTTATTCTCATTATGGATTAGTTAGTCAGTTTACCACGTAAGATATCTATTTGTCTTTCATTATTCTGCTTTTACCCTTCAAGTAAAAGAGTACTTAAAAGTCTCTAAACCTTTTTTTTTAATACCTTTATTTCACTTATTTTTATGTGGTTCTGAGGATTGAACCCAGGGTCTTGCATGTGTGAGGCGAGCATTCTACCACTGAGCCACAACCCCAGCCCGCTAAACCTTTTTAAGCCCTCACGTGAGAGGAGAGTAAATGCTGGATAATTATCCTACATTTAAAGATCATTCATAACATAGAGCTTAAAGAGGGTTATGATTGAAAAGTAATATTTCCCAATATTTATTGAGTACTTGAGTTGTAAATGCCCAGTTTCTACATCTATAAAATGGGGATTATAATAATACTGTTACTGGCGGTGTTGCCTCTCTTGAAGAGAAAGTGAGCAAATAAACAAATGCTTATTTTAAAGCCAGAGAAACCACATACATCATAGAAATGTCCTAAATATCTGCAACTGAGTGCCAGTTTTTTATGGAAAATATTACTCAAAGTAAGGAATAAGCTTACTGAGAATTAATACTTTTTAATAACATACTAATGTAATTATATGCTAATATAATTATACACTAATTAATTATACACTAATATAATTATTTTAATAATTATATACTAAGATTTTTATTGTAATGGCATTTGATAATACATAAAAAGAGTATTTGAAAGTTAAAGTGTGATGAGTTTGTTGCTGGCACTGAGGGTAATAGAATGATCTAAGAACTTAGAAATAAAGGAAATAGATTGTCTCCTAAAGCTAAACTATGTACTCAACTTAATAGATCAGAACAGAGACATGTAGACAGACAATAATTCACAAAGTAGCAAGACTAAACTGTATCCTAATATATGATATATTAACACAGAATTGGTCTCAGAAATGGGTATTGCTGCTACAGAAAATAGATAAAGGAAATTCACTAGAGCAAACTGATGAGTTGACATGGTTTGGATATGACTGGTCCCCCCAAAACTCCTGTGTTAATACAGGAATGTTCAGAGGTGAAATGATTGGATTGTGAGAGCTGAACCTAATTAATTAGTCCACCTAGACTGAAGGGTGGTAATCTTAGGCAGGTGGGTTGTGGCTGGAGGAGGTGGGCCCTTGGGGTGGTGTGCCCTGAAAGGGTCATCTTCCCTGTGGCCTTTGCCCTTGATCTTCCTGTGCTGGCCATCATGAGGTGAACAGAACTCCTCCATATTGGCATCAGATCAATATTGGCATCAGATTGGCCATTTTAGGCTGGGAGCCAATTTATCTAGAGGCTCCAAAGTTCCCATTCTGAGGCAATGCTGCTTAACTTCCCATAAGAACTGTGCCTGATTAAAGATCAACCCCACCCCAGCTTATGACACAACTCCTAAGCAGCTTATGACATTTCTCTTGCAGGCTAGAAAGCTGCTCTGTGAGTGCTGACACAATGCTGCTCTCCTTAGAGGGACAGCCTTGTCCGTTTGCCTCATGCTACTGACAGTGAATCTTTTGCATGAGATTCTGGTGTGTGGCGTGGTCTTTGGACTTTGCTTGGACTCTGCAAGTGTCCTTTCACTCCACCATTCCCTTCCACCATAATGCTCTGTTTACCCTGGGCCCAGAGCAATGGACTCAGCTGAACATGGAACTAAACCTCTGAAACCATGAGCAAAAATAAACTTTCCCTCCTCTAGATGTTCTTGTCACAGCAACACAAAAGTAACCCATGGGTACATCCAAGCCTGTCTAGGGAAGAAATCTCTGTTAGGGAATTTCACTTTATTGTCCCTTGAATAATGTGGCTGCTAATCAATATCTGTATTCACACTGGCCTATTTTCATTTTCTCTAACCTACAAGTTATTTTCTGCCTCAGGGACTTTGCACAAGCTTCTCCATTTGACTTTGTTTCCCATCACCCACACCTTCTCAGGTCTCAGCTTAATATCCCCCTGGCTTCCTCTCCATTTATGTCAAGTACCCTGACAGCAGTGACTCTTGCACCAATTCCTTTGTATCACACTATATGTTCATTTTCCTCATGACTGTCTTATCCCTGGACTCTTAAGCCCACAGCACCTAAAACAGCAGGTACCCAGCAACCTGTTGAATGGAGTGACGTGTGAGTATTAGAAGGATGGGTCAGACTTCCAAATCCTGGTGCAAATAAATTGAATTGTGAATATCACTTGTTCTGAACCGCAAACTGCCAAACTTTAAACTTTGTCTTCTCATGTAGGTCTGTTAAGCTAGGAGAAAGGGGCTACTCATGCCAGAGTGTTTTTACCTTTCATGCAATTGAAAATGTTGGTAATATCATTTTACTCATTCCATTCCATAAGCATAATACTAAGAGCCACCTGTCCCTCTGCCCTGAAATGCAGAGCTCCACTGTCAGATGCACTGACATCAAGAGGCTTCTGATCTACTAAGTGAATGGCCACAACTGATGAATTCACAAAGTTCTTGTCATCCTGAGACTCCAGGAAGAGAGCAGCTCAGTGGGTCAGGATATCAGGGTGTGTTGTCCGAGAAGGTAACATTAAGCTGAGACTGGAAAGTCGGTAAGAATTGTCCATGTGATTAAGTGTATTGGTAAGTAGAAAAGCCAAGAGATAGCTTTTCTGCGTAATCATGGAGTATAATGGTGTTACAGCAATAAAAAAAAAAAAAATGCTAGTCTTTCATGGTGCATCTAAAGAACTTCAGAGTTTATCTGGTAGGCAATGGAGAAGTATTAAATAATGTTAAACAGCAAAATGATTGCATAAATTGTGTTCTAGGGAAAAGACTGGAATTGGATTGGAGTAGGTGTATGGGCACAAACTTAAGAGCAGAATTAGAAAGAATTTGGGGAGAATCCATTTGGGAGATGGTAAAGATGTGAAATAAAGCAATGACAATGAATAATATCTGGAGGCAGGTAGGCAGTCAGATTTATAAGGCGTAGTAATTTATTAGGAATGAGGAGTTGGTGGTTGCCTTAGGGGAACAGCTGGGGATAATTAACCAGGGCAGAAACAAAAGCATGAAAAATTGAGTTCTTTTACTATGTAAATATACTGGATCCTATAGAAGGAGAGGGGAAAGTAGGTATGAAGCTTTAATTGCTTTATAAATCTATTTCACTTTAAAAATCTATTTCACTAACCTAACTTCTCATGTAAGTCAAAAGACAGCATGTTTCCAACACATTTCTATGGGTCCTGAGAATAATACTACATTTTCCAGGGTTCTTCTTCAAATAGTATATCCAAATAAGTATCTCATGATTAAAAAAATCTCTCCTCTGGCGTAGTTTATATACGATTGGATTGCAAACATTACTAACCTGTTCGCAAACAGGCCACATTTGCAAGCCACCACTCCGGGATCTTAGGCAGAATCACAATTACTCGATCTCCCTTTTCCAGGGAACAGGTTTCTGTAAGTATATTGGCAAATTTCCTGGACAAAGATCCCAGTTCCTCAAAACTCCACCTCACTTCGTCTCCATTTTCATCGATCCACCAGAAGGCTGGGTTGGAAGGCCTCTGTCCAGCCTAAGGAAAGACAAACCAGTCATGGATTTAGAAGTTGTTAGACAGTTAAATTCTATTTCAAGGAACCAATGGAATACATCCTCTGAATATATTCATTAGGACTTACACTGAGTCTTTGGAAATAACTTTGGGGTCCTTATTTTTAGGGAGTGATGTCATTTCTTATTTAGTGCAGTTGCTTCTCTTACCAAAAAGGAATATTACATTCCTTCATATTTCTCTGACTACTGTATCTATGCCTCATTTCCTACCATTTCTGACTCTTAAGGGTCACTTTTTATTTTTTTAGATGTTGATAGACTGTTTATTTTATTCATTTATTTATATGCAGTACTGAAAATCGAACCCAGTGCCTCACACATGCTGGGCAAGCGCTCTACCACTGAGCCACAACCCCAGGCCTAGAGTCACTTTTCACTATTACTTTTTTAAAAAATATTTTGTTTTAGTTGTAGTTGGACACAATACCTTTATTTTATTTATTTATTTTTATGTGGTGCTGAGGATTGAACCCAGCGCCCCACACGTGCTAGGCAAGCGCTCTATCACTAAGCCACAACCTCAGCCTTCAGTATACTTTTTGTTTTTTAAAAAAACAACCTGATTATACTGACATCATGGGCCAGATAATTATTTATTCTGTAAAGAACTGTCCTTTATATTAGTTTTTTTTTTTTTTTCCTAAGCAGCATCCCTCACCTCTATCCATTAAATACTAGTAGCAGCCTCCCTTACCCCCCAGTCCCCTTCCTCCACCCTCATTTTCCTAGGACAACAAAAATGTCTCCAGACGTTGCTAAATGTCCACAGGGGGCAAAATTGCTCCCAGCTCAGAAACTGTCATCTGACTGGCCCCTTTCTCCATACCATCTCCATATTGGTCCACTGGTCCAGGACATCTTTAGCAAAGTTGAAGTACTCTGGAATCTCCAATTTGAAGTCCTGTTTCATGGACTCATAGTTGGAGAAATTCTGAGGGGTTGCTGTTCTGTGCTCTCCATGCAAATCTCTCACAAAACCAGAAATTGTGAGGCGCTGAAAACACTTGGCACGGAGTAGTAGCGACATGGCGACAAGCACTAGCTAGCGTCAATTTTCTTGGATGTTTTAGCACTCAAGATTTCCATGGAGACTAATTAATCTAAAAGACAAACAAAAAGGTCATACATTTATTTCTGTTCCAAGGGTAGCCATACCCCAAAGCAGCTAAGTTTTATTATTATTAACTAGTACCACCACCACCACTACCACCACCACCATCATTGAATCATTTTCTGAATACTCCCTATATTCTAAAAACTGTGCTCAGTATTTTACATTAACACTGTGAAGTGCGTACTGTTACCATCAGTGTTTATTGATAGTGAAAATTACTAGCAAGAGAACTTGGGCTGGATTTAAACCCAGAACGATCAGGTCTCAGCCCATTCTAATGTACTATTGCTTCCCACATGTATTTCTAAAGAAATAAAGATCTGGAATACCCAGGTAATCTCATTGTTTGCAAAAGGATAAAGCCTTCTTGTCTTTTATCTGCAGATTTCAAAGGAGTACAAAAAGTTAAGGAGAGTTTTTCACAATGGATAATCTACAGATGAAGAAATGAAGAGTAGCCCACTACCAAATAGTCATGAAAGTAGTTTATAATCTGTCTAGTTTATAGGCTGCAGTTCCCGTGCTCTCAGTAAGAGCCCACGCGACCTTCGAGTCCTAGAAGCTGCATTTGTTGGAGATGTAATAATAGGGCTTTAACCTTTAGGGATTTTTGTGGGGGAGGCCCCTTGGGGCTCCCTAGCCCTCCCTTCTTCTGTGGGAAATAATTTGATCACAATGTTATTTATTTGTTGAGGCTGTTAAAGATACTGCTCTAGGGATTATGAATATTTGGGGCTCTCCTCTTTATAATTTGTGTAATTTTCTAAATTTTACTTTTTGTAAATTACTTTTTTGTAAATGTGTTACTTTCATAATCATTAAATCATAACTTTAACTGCAATTCTAGCTTTTTGGTACATAAGGCAGCCTGGCTGTTGGAAACATTTCTGTATTGATAAACTGCCCAAACAATACATAATAACAGATATCAGCTTAGTTTTCTCCTAGATGGACCTGGGGTTTGGGCCTCATGTTGATGTACTAAATTGGAAGCCTGGATACTTCTTCTGACCTTCTCACTTCTTTGTGTGAGGACCTGATAAGTCAGTTTTCTTGAGCCCTCTGAGATCATCTGGTTTGAGCTTCATTTTTCACTTGCAAAGACATCTGGAGCTCCAGAGAGGAGAGGCAACTGGTTTCAACCTGTCATATTAGAGTTAGAACCCAAACTCTCTTGTTTTGAATTCCCATTTGAATGTTTTTACTTCAGTCCAGTATTATTTCATAAAGCAGTGATTCTCAATTTTGGCCATATATTTGAACCATTAGAAAAGCTTTTTTTAAAAAACCTGATGACTAAGTCTTAGACCAATTAAATCAGCATCTTTGGGAGTGGACCCTGGGTCCATATTTTTAGAAATTCCTTGGAGGTTTCTAATGCAAGGCCAAGGGTTAAGAATCATTCATCTAAAGGCTATAGTCTTTGAACCAGTAGCATCAGCATCACCTAGAAGCTTGCTAGAAACACATAATCTCAGGCCCCAGACCCACTGAATTAATGGAGTTAATCTTTGAACAGGATTCCCAGGGGGTTAGTGTGTACCTTCAAGCATAAAAAGCACTGGATCATACCACGTTGGCTAAATACATTAGCTATTGAACCATACAGACATGTGATAGGGTCCAAGTTTAGTCACTTATGAACTGTAACCTTAATTGGATTATTAACCACTTTGAACCTCAGTTTGACATTTTACCAGTGGAGAGACAAATAGAACCTCTGTCAGAGAGTTGCTCCAAAGACTGAATATAATAATGCATGCAAAAATGTTTACCATAGTGCCTGCCATATTACTCTCTACTATTCTACTAGAACAGGGGTTGGCAAACTTTTTCTATAAAGAGATAAACAATAAACATTCTGTTCAGGTCTTTGCAAACCATACCTGATCTCTGTTGCAACTATTCAATTCTGTTGTAGCCATTGATAATACATTACTAATGGGCGTGGATGGGTTTTCCAAAAAATCTTATTTATGAATATGAAAACTTGAATTTGATGGAGTTTTATGGGTTAAATTTTTTTTCAATCATTTAAAAATGGGAAAACCATTCTCAGTTTGCAGGCTGTGCAAAAACAGGCAGAGGCTGGATTTATCCCATGGGCTGCAGTTTGCTGGTTATAGTAGAATATAAATTTAATGAGGGAGGAGCCTTCCTTGTCTGTTACATCCCTGCTATTATCCTTGACAATTATAATAGAATTTGGCATAGAGTCGGTGCTTAAGAAACATGTTGAATTAATAAGAAATTTTTTTAGAAGTGAGAACTTTTGGATGCAGTTAACTTCAATAACTCAGGATTACAGTAGACCTAAGAAGGACCTCTGCTACTTAATCAGAGTTATGTGACTACCTGCACTGTCCACATGTAACTGTTTAAGTTAATTTAAATAAAATCTAAAAATCAGTTCTTTACTCACTTTGGCTGTATTTCGAGTGCTTAATGGCCACACATGGCTAGTGGCTATGATGTATGGGTCAGTGCAGACATAAAAAAATTTCTATTATTGCAGGGAATTCTTCTGGATAGTATTAATAGTGTTGATAATAGCTCAGAACTGGACTGATATAGAACATTAAAATACAGGAAAATCAAAGGATAGGTTTCCTGAGATAAGATTTCTCTAAGGATCCGGGTTTAGTAAGTGTTGCCCATCTCTATTCTCTTGCCTAAAGGGTGTAGGAGGAAAAGCATTAACAGAAACGTCAGGCTCTAAAGAGAAAAAACTGTTCTTTGGTACAGAAATAAAATCACTCTGAGGCCTAGTTTCCTTGGAGATTAAGTTCTTAAGTCCTCAAATGTCATTTGGCTTGGCATTGGGGACTGGGTAGAGAAAGAACTACTCGTCTTTGCTCTTTGTTGGCAAAATGCTACTTGCCATTTTGGCTGCTGTCTGTCCTAACAGAATTAGCAATAGGTTTCTTTCCACTGAAGGAAAGAGTCAACACTAAGTGTTTAGATGTAATTTGTCTCTGTTCTTAATTTTTTGCATAATGACTTCAAGTGATTCAAAAAAATACCAAAGGTACATTGTCGGGTTTTTTAGCCTCCCGTTTCCTCCTGACCTGCGGGAGAGATGGGGAAAGCACGCCCCAACCAGGACCAGCCGAGAAAGGTAAAGGCCAGGCGCCCATACCCAGCCCTCCTTCCCCGAGGACAATCAGGCAGGCCAGGGAGAACAGTCAAAGCAGGATCTCATGCAATGAGAAAACCTACACAGCTAATATAATGTACAGGAGCCAACCAGGATAAAGGTCAGCAGGGTGGGGAGAATTTACATCTACACCCATCCTACACGCAGGAATGTCGTGAGGGCAGAAGGGTTCTGAGCCTATCCTAGAGGTGGTCCGATTCTTCATCACAACCCAGGGCAATGCCTTCTGGCTAATCTCTGGGTGCTCTCTTAGCCACATGTGACCCCAGGACTGGGAAGCGGGTGCAGCCAACAAGTTAAGTTTCCTCTTTTCTGATGCAACATGCCCCACGTTACATCATGCCCTACCTCTCCCCCGTTTTGTTTTATTAGCAGATGTTTGCCTTACTTGAGAGTGTGCCTGTCTTAGGTCGTCCCCCTCTGGGGATCTTACCCGTCATTGATTACCACTCTGGCTCTTCAGGCAGTTCACCTGCAGGGTCGGCAGACCCAATGGGAAGCTTTATGGAAGGGAGACAGCTATCGCCTACGAAGGAAACCTTTCTGCTCCTGGCTTACACCTGCATGTCCTGGTAGGGGCCGTGGCCAACCTCATAGAGTTCCCAGTCAGTATCTTGTAAGACAGCATGTTGCTGCCGGACCACCATCAGTTGAACAGCTCTGGCTCGATAAGGGAGCCACCCGTTTAGCCCAGTCCATAGAAAGCTAGATTGCAATTCGTTCTACAGTTTTTAAGGTCTTTTTGTCGTCTCTTGATCTTGTCTTGGATGAAACCAGAGTGATTGGCATAGAAGCAGCATGACATCAAATTTGGACTTACAATCCCTTTGCCAATGAAATCCCTTTCTACACCGGGGGCAGGGCGTCTTAGGTGGAGTATGACCTTTAGTTTGGCCTGAGGGACGTCCCCCACGGGGCACCGAGTCTTATTGGGCCTGTAAGGCACTCTCTCTTGAAGTGGCCCTGTTGACCACATCCATAACAAACCCCTCTCCCGGCTCCACTGGAAGAGGCTAGGGCAGTAGTAAGGACCTCAGCAAGCGAAGCCGTTTGGGCCTGCAAGGCCGCGACCAACGACTGTGATTGGTGGGCTTGAGTACCGACATCCTTAGTGGCCACCTATCCACGTCCCCATAGATCTGTCCTTCATCCCCGCACAGGCTAGTTTGTGGTCTGTGGTCATCCCCTCCCAGACCAGCATCTTGACAAACTGGTCCCGAAGAGGCCCTGGGGGGAATTTCCTTTGGAGGCTCTTTTCCACCCTATCGATGAAGGTGGCAAGATCCTCAGTAGCCCTCTGAGTAATTCCTGCTACTGGGGGCTCTGAGGAGCCTTCCTCCAACTTTTTCCATGCTGCCAGCCCCAAAGCCCATACCTGCACCTGGTAGGGGGCAGGGATAGCAGCCTGCTGAAGGCCTATGGAAAATTGATCACTGGACCCCGACAACATCCCATAAATTACAGGAACCGGAGGATTAACAGCCTGATTCCTCTCAGCCTGAGCATGGCACTCCTCATTAAAGAAAGCACACCATTTCAGGTACAGGGGACCAGGAAGCATAGCCTTGGTTAAGTTTTTCCAGTCTTGGGTGGTACACTGTTGGTGGGCCAGACCCTGGAGGATTGTTTCAGCCCAGGGCGAATTAGGTCCATCCTCGGAGATGGCCTTTTTGAGTTCTTTCAAGTCCTGGTCCTCCCAGGGATACCATAAGGCCGGTCTGTTGCCCCCAGGGTTAACATTTACCGGGAAAGCCATACACGATGGGGATGAGTGTGACGGAGGTGGCTCCCTATCCCGACTGCCTACCATGTGTTCCTGAACAGGAGCACTTGGTGCGGAACCCAGAGGACCAGGCCGGAGATCAAAAAGGTCTAGGAGGCCATGGTCAGAGTGAGGCTTTAAGCCTCTCTCCTCCTGGACAGCGAGAGGACTGACTCGCTGTGACCCAAGTCTGTCCTCAACAAGGATTTCCCAATTTGAGTCGTCCTACTTAGTGCAAGATTGCCCCATCTTTCTAGGGGTACCCTTACCTTGGAAAACTCGCTTGGCTTGGCTGGGCTCGATACTCTCACTCTTGGTGAACTGAGTTCTTCGTGCCCCGCGTGGGGCGCCAGATGTCAGGGTTTTTTAGCCTCCAGTTTCCACCTGACCTGCGGGAGAGATGGAGAGATGGGGAAAGCACACCCTGGAGCTGAGAAAGGTAAAGGTTGACTGGCCGCCCACACCCAGCCCTCCCTTGCCGGAGGACAATCAGGCAGGCCAGGGAGAACAGTCAAAGCAGGATGTCATTTAATGAGAAAACCTACACAGCTAATATAATGTACAGGAGCCAATCAGGGTAAAGATCAACAGGGTGGGGAGAATTTACATCTACACCCATCCTACACGCAGTAAGGGTTCTGAGCCTATCCTAGAAGTGGTCCGATTCTTCATCACAACCCAGGGCAATGCCTTCTGGCTAATCGCTAGGTGCTCTCTTAGCCACTTGTGGCCCCAGGATTGGGAAGCGGGTGCAGCCAGCAATTTAAGTTTCCTCTTTTCTGATGCAACATGCCCCACGTTACATCATGCCCTACAGTACATGGTGAAAAATCTTGAGTCTTGAGTCTTCCCAGTTCCATACCTCTCAAGGAATTTCTGTTATTCTTTCTATGTATCTTTCAGGTTTCTTTCGGTGCATTTGAGCAAATATGACTATAGATTATTTTTTCCCACCACTTTACACAACAGATAGCCTAGATACACACTGTTCTGACCACTGAAAACATTTTTTAAAATGTGTTTCTAGAGACCTCTTCATATCAGTATATGATGCTCTTCATTGCATTTGTTTAAAATAGCTACATTAAATTCTAATAAATGGCTACGCCATAATTTCTTTCTTTTTTTCATTTGTTCTTTTTAGTTATACATGACCGTACCCATAACTTCTTTAACCCACATTCCTAGCAATAATCACTTGAGTTGTCTGTATTATTTTGCAGTTTGTATGAAAATTTGAAACTATTTCCTTCAAAAGAAATATCCTGATTCTTTTTCTCATTACTTGGATGTAAAAACAAATAGTATTTAAAAATAGTTAAGATGTACAATAAAATGATTTCTGATCCTCTTAAAATAAAAAGGCAGGAATTTAGACTAGTTAGAACTGGGACATTACACTTCATTCTTGGTAGCTTAGTATGTTTCGTTTATTATTCAGCAGATACTGAGAACCTACTATGAAAACATTTTGCAGACATAGAGGATATACAGGTGAATGAACAAGACTCTTTTCTGTTGAGAAAAAACAAATAAGTGTGCTCTATAAAAAGAAACAGTAACAGGAGAAAAGGGAGCCTTTTTTAGGAGGTCTCTCTGGGGAATGACATTTTTGCTGAGATCTGGTGAGTGGCTTCACTGTGCTGAACATTTTGCATTGATTTGTCATTTCCATTTTACAAACAAGGACATAAAGACAAGTGCATGCATATCCAAATTGAATAACACCCTCATTCATTCACCAGACACTTCCTAAGCACTTACATGCCAGGCATATAATACATGCTGAAAATACAGATGCAAGCAAAATATAACTAGTCTTGCCCCCATGAAGCTTACAGACTATTAAACAAGTATGCACATATTGTAATTAGGGATAAATACACTGTAGTCAGCTTGCTGATACTAAGTAGAATCAGTAGTCAGTATGATTTCTTCCCTATCCCTGATACAAAACCCTGATACACAACATCCATAATCCTTCAAACATACATTAAAAAGAAACTTGAACAGCCATTTGGAGCTTAAAATGAACCTAACCATTTTATTCTACCAGAAAGACAATACACAACATCCTTCTCACCAAAACCATAATATTGCCTTTTCCCCATAAAAGCTCAGTTCCTACCTTTTTAATGATCTTAACATTTGTAAAATTCCTTGTAGATGAAAGAACTGAGGTAACTTTTCTCGGATGAGACCAGAGTTTTACACTAAGTCAACAGAAATATTGCCAGAGAAAATTCTTCTAAGCAAGACAGCACCACTGGCTGGTCAGATGGCCTTTTAAAAGTATTTAAGGTCTCATCTGAAATGCATTATGTCTGTATAATCATAGATGCCAACAGGGCTTCCCTACATCTCCATAAACACTCCTCCCCATAACTTACCAAATAATAACAGTGTTTTGTTGTTTATGGCCCAGACATTCTTCCTGCCCCCAGTAAGATCTTGCCTGAAACCTCTCCCATATACAACTTTTGCAGCTTCCCTCAATTGACCACCTAATGGAGAATAGCAGCTGCCCCCAAATTCTTAGATTTTGCATTTGTATGTTTCTCAAAGTTTCCTAGAACTTGTTTGCATGCTTTCTGGAAGACATAGAAGATGTATTTCCATCTGCTACTGAGCAGGGTGGGAGCTTTGTGAACAATACATTGAAAAACTCAGCTGGCTGCTCTTCAGTCTCAAAATTTGTTTGAAAACATTTTACCTAGTAAATGCATGAACATGCTTTAAAAAGATCAAAAAGCACCAGAAGTCTTGACATGAAAATTCAGCTGCTGTGCTTACAGCCTTTTCTGTGTGCATACTCCTCATCACTTACTGAATGGAGTTTCACACACCAACTGAGAAATTCTGAGAGAAATTCCTTGGCTGCCCCTGACTTCAGTGACAGCATGTCTTTGGATCAGTTGATTTTGCTTCTTTATAATTTATTATCTTTGCTCGAAAAAAAAAAAGTCTGTATCAGCACAGCAAATCAGGTACTCACTAAAATTATGGCTTCTGACACAGCTGGAGGTGGTGGCAGATGTATTTCCTGGAAGAGCAGTCCTGAAATTTGATTTCCCACCTTTGCTTTAGTTTTGTTAGTGGCCAAAGAGGAAAGAAGTGGTGTGACAGTCACAAGTAGTCAATGTGCCCAGAATGGTTTCTTTTCTTGATTGGTAGAATATCTTTGGAGGGGGGAGCAGGAACTCAGGGCTAAATTTACACTGAAAGTTTATGCAATCCTTGGCTGTCCTGCTTACAGGTAATGATTACATTCATTGGCAGGCTTCTAGCAGGCTGGGAAAGCAATTTATTCACAAGCAGGACAGTGCCCCAGAAGATGCTGGAAGGGTTAGTCTTGTGAAGGGACAGAGGAAGTTCTCAGAAGGAGGAAATAACAAATGGAAGAATATGTAGAGATATTTGAAATGCGGGGGGCAGGGGAAGGAAAGGTAAGGAAAAGAAGTTGAGGAGTGGGTATGAGTTAACCTAGGTCTCAGCAAACCAGTTGCTTTGTATATCTGTTGAACTGGTCAGGACTAAACATAAACACTCAGGTCACTCTTACTTGAATCCTCTGGTACTTCTCAGTTCACTGTAAGTAAAATCCTCATGTCGACAAGAAGTTGTATGGTAGGGCACAGGGTCCTCTCTGCGCACAGCCTGTTCTTGTTCCTCTGTGTCACTGTACTTCAGCCACATCAGCACCCTGCCTTTTCTCAAACAAACCATGCACGTTCCAGCCTTGGGCTTTTTTGGACCCCTTCTGCCTATAACTCTTCCCTGAGACACCCCCTTGGCCAAATCCCTCATTTGGTGAGGTATCCAGTCCAAGAGGTCTGCCTCAACACATTTTCTAAAAGTAGAAATCTTCATTTCTTTCCCCTCTCTTTAACCTGCTTTAACTTTTTACATCTCTTCTGACCACCTTTGAAAGGAAGAATTTTGTTTTATTTGCCGATGTATCCTTATTGCCTAGAATAGACATGGGCAAATTTTAGGCACTAAATATGAATATATTTCTCTTTCAATAACATGATAAAAACCCAACTCAAATTCTCTTAAACAAAGAGAGGAGTTTACAGGTCATTAAAAAAAAATCTTAGTTGTAGTTGGACACAATAACTTTATTTATTTAATTTTATGTGGTGCTGGGGATCAAATCCAGGGCCTCACATATGTGAGGCAAGTTCTCTATCACTGAACTAAAATCCCAGCCCTCGTTTTTTTTTGTTGTTGTTGTTGTTCTATGAGCTTTTTGTTGTTGATATTCCTTAGGATTTTGTCTACATTATCTTCAAATAAAGACAATTTTACTTCTTCCTTTGAGATCTATACAGCTTTTATATTCTTTTATAACCTTATTGCATTGGCTAGCACCAGCACTATGTTGAATAAGATTAATGAGAAAAGAAATACTTGCCTTTTTTCCTGATATTAAAATCAGGCCTTCACAGTTAGGTTCAAAGTTATCTGAAGGTTTTTCTACAGGTGTTCTTTATTGAGTTGAGGAAGTTCTCTATTCTTACTTTTCTGAACTTATCATGTATAGATATCAGATTTTGGCAATTCTTCTGCATCAATTAATGTAATCATGTGATTTTTTTGTTCTTTATCTTATTAATAAGGTGAATTACATTCATTGATTTTCTACTATTGAACCAGCTTTGCTTCCTTGGAATAAATCCCACTTATTGTTGGTATATGATTCTTTTTATATATTGTTGAATTCTGTAGTTTTTGTCTCTCCCCAAATTTGAAATGTTTTCAGCCACTATTTCTTGGAGCAATTTTTCTGCCCCCTCATAGATCTTTTGTGATAATTCCACAGGTCCCTGAGGCTCCTTCCCAAACCCCATTTTAGTTTCATTCTCTTGTTCAGGTTGGGCAATTTCTATCTTCCAGTCCGCTGAATTTTTTCTCATGTTTCTTCATTCTAATGTTGATCCCATTGTTAGAGATAGGAAAAACATTTTTTTCCTACTCTCCCACACCACTCAACACAATAGGGTTGCTCCCCACTAAACCCCCAGTCACCAAGCAACTCACTAGCAGAAGATACCAGCTGAGAATCCCATTCTCCAATTTAATTCTACATTAACTACCTGAAGATAGTGGCAGATCCCACAGTTGAGGGCTCAGGCCCAGAAGATTGCCTCCTGTTTCAGATGCCAGGTGCAAGTCTCAAGCTTAACCTTTATTACCGACTGTAACCTATATTAAACTGGGGTTCCTCTGATTCCTTTCTTGGGTATAATTTAATTTGCTAGAATGGTTCACAGAACAATAGGAAACCCTTTACTTACATCTATTGATTTGTTATAAAGGATGCAAATGAACAGCCAGATGAAAGAGATGGGAGAAGGGGTACAGTGCTTCTTAGGCTTCGCGCTTCCAGAAATTCCTCATGTCCAAGTCTCTGGAAGCTCCCCAAATCCTGTCCTTTTGGGGTTTATGGAAATTTTATTACACAGGCATGATTGATTAAATCATTGGCCATTGGTGATAAACTCAACCCTCAGCAACTCTCTCCTCCCAGGAGGTGGAAATAGGGATGGGATGGGATGGGAGGGATGGTACCACTGATTTTCCTGGCAAACAGCCCAAGTTCTATGGCTATCCAGAAGCCCTGAGTCACCAGACATCACCAGACATCTCACTAGCATCCAAAAATGCAGTTCTCACATAAGAGATCCCAAAAGTTGTGTGCCAGGAAACAGGGATGAAGACCAAATGTATATTTGACAACATCACACTTATCCACTGAATTTTAAAAATTTCTTTTATTGAATTTTTGGTTCTAAAATTTATATGCAGTTCATCTTGATCATATTCTATTTCTTTTTTTTTAAGACCCCCTTAAGGGGTTCCAACAACTCTTTTTATTTCTTTTACTATTTAGTTTTTAGTTGTAGCTGGACACAATACCTTTATTTTACTTATTTATTTTTATGTGGTGCTGAGGATCGAACCCAGGGCCTTGCACGTGCTAGGCGAGCACTCTACCACTGAGCCACAACCCCAGCCCCCATATTCTATTTCTTTGCTGAGACTTTGTTCTTTTCATTCTTTTTTATTTGTACCGAGCTTGCTTGCTTATTTATTTATTTATTTATTTATGTATTGTGGCACTGGGGATTGAACTCAGGGGCATTCTACCACCAAGGCATATCCCACACCCTTTTTCTATTTTTCATTTTGAGCCAAGGTCTCACTGAGTTGCTAAGGCCTCCAAATTTGTGATCCTCCTGCTTCAATCTTCCGATTTTTTCTGGGATTGCAGGCATGCATCACTACGTCCGGCTTGTTGCAAGCATATTTGTAATTGCCCGTTTGTTGAAGCTTTTTTTTGGTAATGTCTTCTTTAAAATCTTTACCAGATCATTCTAACACCTCTGTCAACTCGGTGTGGGCTTACTTTGGCTGTTTCTTCATTCAGTTTGAGATCATCTTGGTTCTTGTGGAGAGTCATTTTTGATTGAAATGTGAAAGTTTTACTCTTATCTAATGAGTTATGGATCTCACATAAAACTTCTGTTTTACCTGGTATTCTTGGCACTGCCCTGACAGAGGAAAGGCCAGCTCACTAAGGCTGGGTGAACATACAAACCGAAGTTCTCTGCTCAGCTTTCAGTGACACCAGAGTTGGGGTGCCCCTTGTTGTGTAGACTCCACTGACACTCACCTGTCCCATTTTTACGTGGCCTTCTCTGTCACCCCTGTCAGAGGGTATTGGGTCACCTCAAATTATAGACTCATAAGGGTAGAAGTCTAAGCTTCTCAATTTGCCTTTGCTGGAATACATTGGGATAGAGGAGGCTCCTTCCCAAACCCCATTTTAGTTTCATTCTCTGTTTTTTTCCTGTGTTGTTTGTAGCTATTATTTACTAGTTTTCTGTCTGCTAGGCTGCTCCCTGATCCTTGGCTAAAGAAAGATGCTTTTCTTGGGGGTGAGGTCTTCTCTGGTTTGTATCCTTGGCTTTTCCATTTTCCTGGATTCTTCAATTCCCAAGTCTAGGATATAGAAGTCAAAAAGAAGATCCACAGACTCACAGCTGTGTTGCTCCTTGGGGACCAATGTCCATAGTCCATGTGCCTTGCTTTTCTACACCATCCATAGTGTTCTTATGTTTTATATCAACGTCCAGAAATTTTAGTTGTACTTAGCAGGAAAAATAGGGAAAAGTATGTCTACTCCATCTTTCCAGAATTAGATGCTCTCTCGTTTTACTCTTTGAGATTAGAATAAAATTTTTAGCAAAATCAGACAAGAACACCCACTAAAAAGAAAACCACAGGCAAACTATGATACTCTCCGAGCACAAATAAAAAAAACCCAAAATAAATTATTAACAAACCAAAATCACTGACCATAAAAACCAGAAATATATTATGACCAGTTTGAGTTTATCCAAGAAGGGAGGAAAAAAAAACATGTGAGTATTTTAATGAAGATAGAAAAAGAAGTCGATGAATTTTAATACTCATTCATGATAAACCTGTATCTTATTTAAAAAAAAAAAAAAGTAAAATGTGAATAGAGAAGAATTTCCTTACTATGATCAAAGTTCTTGATGGGGTTCAGAACATGCTAACCACAAATATGGCCTATTGACATTTGAGGAAACAGGAAAGACAGAAAGAACACTTTTACCTTCCCCCTACCCTTCTCTCAAGAAGCAAATCATAAGACTCTCATTTGAGACTTCTATCCTTTGACTGTGACACCCCTCCCCCAATTAATTTATTAGAAACAATCTCCAAATTCATATGCTAATACTATTTAGAGGCAGGGCTTTTGAGCAGTAATTAGAATTAGATGAGGTCAAGAGCACAGCTGCCCCTTAGGATAGCATTAGTGGCTTTATAAGAAAAGGAAGAGAGACCAAAGCTCGAATTATTATGCAGTTATTATGTTATTATGTTATTATGCAGTAAGGACCCCCATTAGATACCAGCTCCATACTCATGGAATTCACAATCTCTAGAACCTGAACTAAATAAATCTCTATTCTTTAAAAATCATGTAGCTTCAAGTATTCTGTTATAATAACTAAGACTGCAAAATGCCCTCCCTAATATACAGAGGAAAGGAACATTCTTACTTCTGAGGGAACAGGAACATAAGGAAGAATCTAATGGACCTTGCTAGTTCTCTTCAGCTTAGTTACACTAGATCTTACCCCTGTCTCCAATTCTACTTCTCCATGGCTAACTACCTCTTCACCAAACCTAGAATTACAATGCACAAGTTTACCTGGGTTTCCAAAGACTCCCATGGTATGTAAAACTTATATTAAATAAATTTGTATGCACCTCTTTTGTCAATCTACCTTTTGTTTTAGGGGCCTCAGCTATGTACGTCACTATGGGTAAGGAAAAGATAATCCCCCCCCGCCCCCGCATTAGGAGGATTACAAGTCAATTCGAAATTGGTTGTAATTGCCTGTTCTATTTCTCTGTGTTCGAATTACTCACCCTTTGAAGATCTTGATGCCTCAGAACTGCTGCTAAAACCAATGTAATGGTAGAAAAGACTCACCAAGTCATGGCCCCACTGGATGTTTTCAAATAATTTCTGATCTGCCTGAAGCTCTGGTTTTTCAGTGGACCTCCTGTTGCTCAAATTGCCCTAGCAGCCTGTACACTTGCTTCAGTAGCATAGGTGTCAAGTATACCTCCTGATGAGGAAATGACTTCCTGGAACAGATCCATTGCAGCAATGTGGGATCTCTAATTATTAGGTTGAAAGTCTTTTATTAAAAGGGGGAAATGTCAAGGAAAAAAAATAAAATGGAGTAGTTTTGATTTGGGGCTCTTAAAATATAATTGGGAGACCATTATTAATTAGACCTCAGATGTCCACAGCTGAACTTTTGAATTGGGCTGTCTGCTCAGCGTGTTAATCTTTGGACTAGGCAACCATTTTCTGTATTAATTCTTTGTTTAATGAAACTAACTTCAGCCAGAGTTGTTTCGATGGTATTAGTTCCATGTGAGATCTTAATCTGAAATACAATACGTCCTGTTCTACAGAGTTTTACTCTTGTTATTTTGCCTCAAGATCTTTCTCAGTTGCAATTTGTGTCATCCTTTCCTGGCGACCTGTCATCATGGGAATGATCCACCCCAACTCTAATGTTTCATTTTCTGATCTCCTTTCTGTCAGGACCTTTCCAGGTCACCCTTGAGAACAATGTTCTCAACCCCTACCACCTAGTTAACCAGTGCTTCTAGAACTCTGTGTCCTTTCTAGTGATGATGGATGAATTGCTTAAGGTCCTGGCTTGGGCCACCTTTTCCACTGTACACTTGATAGCATCTTCTGTCTCCTAATCAAAGATGTTACTCGTCTAATGACTCCTTCTTTGTTTTGCATCATCAATTTCTTCCTCTTGTTTGGAATAGGAGTTGTAGACTCTATGGAGTAGTAGTTGTAAAACGACATTCAGCCATAAAAACATGGCAGTATCTTCCAATTAAAATAAAACCTCTTGGGCCACTTGTCCCCCTTCATCTTCTGTTCCATTCCTCTCCTTTTTACAAGAAAATTCCCCCAAATAGTTGTCTATATCTGTAGCTTTTACTTCTCTATTTCCATATCTGTATCTGCATTTGTCTTCTGTTGCTCTCCTTAATTGTGAAAGAATTTCAAAGATATACAAGGAGTTAGAGTAGTCTAGTGAAACTCCTGTGTACCCAGCTTCAGTAAATGTATAAATATATGGCCAATTTAGATCCCCACCAACTCCTCCCTCTCTGCATTATTTTGAAACAAACCTATATATCATATCACTTAATGATGTTTATTAATAAATACTTCCTCATATATTTCTAAAAAGTAAAGATTTTAAACTTTATCTCACTTCCAGGGGGTGGAGAAATTAACCTAGCTGTAGATCCAGGAAAAAAAAAAAAAAGAGAAATACTTTGGTGTACATCTACATCAAGAAATGACATTTCATTTTAACTTATAAAAATTATGCATGCACTTGATCAAAAATAAAAGACACAAAATGATGTCAAATAAATGTGTTGCAAACACTAGCATTGTGTGTGTGCGTAGGAGGAATGGTAGGTGACACAGATAAATGTAAGTAGTTTTTCAAACAAGTTTTAACTCAAAACTATTTTTTTTTCCAATTTCTGTTTTTCCCCTTGTATATCTAATATCCCTTTTCTACCTCTTCATGATTTCATGGGATATTCTATAACTCTCAGCTATTTTCAGTTATCAAAAAAGTTTATCCACTCAAAAATTTTAATCTCAAATTCAATATCCATTGCACTTGTTTCTATCTCTCCCTCATGGGTTGAAGGGGGACTTCTGGGGACTTGCAGTGGCAGGGTGTGTGTTCACCATTTTGATACTCCCATTCCAGCACCTGGAATGGAGCCAAGTGGCCTTACCTGTCTCTGACCTTTTCCTATTCCTTCTGCTAAGCTCTAGATCCTCCCCTGTTGAGGGTAAAGGAAAGAGATTAGGATAAGGGGGCATACTCACTGGCTGTGACTTTAACCCTGACTGTGAAGTCTACCTGTTCAAGCTCAGATAGCTTGTGGGGGGTCCCTGTGAAGTACCAGATATTCACATATCTTTGGAATATCCTATCGGGTTGCAGACCTCTCTTCTGTTGTCCTCCACAGGACAGAGGGGGTTATTAACCAAGGAGTGTGAAGTCAGCTTCTTCCTGCAGCCATCTCTAACTTTTATGAGGGATCCCCTTGTTGGCCCTCGCAAAGTCTTCTCTCTCTTCTCTCCAGCTTCTTAATTAAGTAGAAAAGCAGACTGCTGCGTCTGGGATTAATCAGGGTAGCAGGACCAGTTGAGCCACCTTTTTGCAAACTTGGAGAGCTGCCTCTCATAGTCTTTGTTGACAATTCTCTTTAGAATGTCAAGGGCAGAGGCTTAGTACCTCTCAATCCTTAGCTTTGGGCTTTAGTCAGGAACTGTGAAGAAATACAAGTTTCATTAAATCATATATGTTAGAAAATTGGCACAGGACTAAAATCACCTGGACACACTGAAGCTAAGCAGAAGCAAGTTTATTGTCAGGAAATCTGCCAATAAACTGCAGGCAGAACAGCGCAGACCTCCTCTGAAGTACACTTTTGTAAGTCAGAGCCTGGGTTATGCACTGGGGGTGGGCTTAGCCCTTGCTATTGCAGGTGGAGAACAAGTTTCAAAACCTCAACAACCACAAAGGGGAGGGGACAGAAGGAGCAGGCACAGTGCCACCAGCTCCTGGAATTGGCAGTCCTCTGTCTATGCGCGCTGTGGTGCAGGTGGTTGGAGATGTTAGCCTCTGGGTGATCCAGCTCTTGAAGGGGGAAGGGGGAAAGGAACCAGGGTGAGGTGTCAGGCAGAATGGAGTTAGTTTGACTTAACTTTCTTAATTAACCCATGGTTATGTTAACAGGCTAACAATATATATGCATATGTGTATGTGTATATATATATGTATGTATATATATATATATATATATATATATATGATTAAAATATACACATACATATGTGCATTATTCCCTTTTAAAACACTAATGGGTTCATACTATATGTATCTCACCTAGATTCCTCCCTGCCCCATTTTGCAATGTATCTTGTAGATCTTTCCATGTTAACACATTTAGATACAATAAGGAGTCCAGTGGGGACAGAGAAGCCATTAGGAGTGGCTGGAAACACTTCAAAGCAAACTGACCAACATTAAAAGCTTGTCTTAATCTCAGCTTCTTAAAAAATCATAGCCATCAAACTTCCCAATTGCCAACATCTACAACAAAGCCATAACAGCTAATATTGATTGAATATTTGTACATGTAATTGACTTGAATTATTTTATTCCACACTCACAGTGACCTATAAGGTACATATGTTACAGCTATTCCCATTTTACAGATGAGGAGCATGAGGGTTTAGAATGGTTAACTTGCCTAAGGTCATAAAGCCAGCAAAGTGATGCACTCATATTTAAATCTAGGACTGTCTGACTCGATTATATTCTTGTCTCTGTGTTCATCTATACATTAAATGCTACATTCTCATTGGCTTTTCTCCAACTTTTAATTTAAACATAAATCATTCATCCTGAGAACACATAGTCCATTCTTTTTAAGATTTGATCTGTGCCAAAAAAGCCTCTAAACTCCAGTTACCATGGACTCTTTTTTTTTTTAAAGAAAGAGGAGAGAGAGAGAGAGAGAGAGAGAGAGAGAATTTTTTTTTTAATATTTATTTTTTAGTTCTCGGCAGACACAACATCTTTGTATGTGGTGCTGAGGATTGAACCCGGGCCGCACACATGGCAGGCGAGCACGCTACCGCTTGAGCCACATCCCCAGCCCTACCATGGACTCTTGAACATGTATCTACTTTAAGTTAGTGTTTATTCAACATCAGGGTTATGGATTGGGAGATTGTGCATTCCATATGATTTGAGTTGTAAACGGAAGTGTTTTTCTCTGACTTACTGAACTGTCTGAGATTCTGCCACTGGAGATTCAGTCCTTAAAGCACTGAGTGAAGTAGAAGTCAGAAGCCAGGAGGATAATCTAGAAGCTTTCAAAAACATTTAAGCATACATTATTTAACCAAACCTCAAACGGGTGGGAAAGATGTACCCATAGAACACCAGGAAAAGTTTTATGGAGACTCATACCTGTACAGATAGAATATAAAAATGGAGAAAACTGGAGAGATTCACTCACTTTTGCCCTCAAGAACCTAGACCTACAAAATCCCACGTGGGCCTCAGAGAAGCATACCTGTCAACAGTGGGACACTGGAAAGTGGTGAAATGAAACAAACTGGAGGTGGCAGGGATTAGGGGTTCTGGACACCCAGCGGGGCAGGGCAGTAGCTCGTAAAGCACAAGAACCAGGCCGAAGGCCAGACCCAGCTCATTTTCTCTGAATCACCTCTGTAAAAGCCCCCTGTTCCTGCTGATGGGCAGAATCACAACCTTTGGGAGTCCCCTGTGTTTCTTCTTTGCTAGCAAAGCAATAAACCTTCTTTTCCTTTTTCTGAAAACCATGTCCTCATTATTGGATAGGCATTGGGGACAAGGACCCAGCTTTTGGCAACACAATCATAGACACTCTGCTGTTATTTGTGACTGGTAGGTAATCTAAGGAAGTGAAATTCACATAAGTAGGAAGTTTACAAAAATTGGTCCAACGTTACCAAGGAAATCTCTCAGTGAAATGATGACCTAGTCATGAGGGGCAATCAAGAATAACAAACTGAGTTATTTAGAGCTGGAATAAGAGCCTGCTTCAGGGAAGGGGGTGAATGAAAGCATCATTGGCAGTTACCCTAGGAAGAGGGGTGGGGAATATATACATATAATCCTAATACAGGCCGAGGGACTAAGCAGCTAACTGGGATATTTCTGGCACAGTCAGCATCCATGAAAAAATGTTTTTATTTATTTTTTCAAGTGTGCCTCCTGATTTACCACTTTAGCAGGCAGTACTTTTATATGCTTGGGACTCAAACTATGCATCTTAACTCTTCATCTATAGTTTAACCTCTACTATCCTAAGGACAGGGAAAGTGGGTTGGCTGGTTGGAAATCCAGCCAGAACAAGGATAAATGTGGGGAGAAACAAGTACCCTTTTTCAGCTCCTCTGGTATCGTTCAGCGGGATCAAGATGGTGCCTACTTTTCCTCTTAATGGCGTAAATCCTCACCTTTTTTCTTTATTGGCCATTTTTTTCGGGTTGAATTAAATTAAAACATTTTCTAAGTGCCAACTAAGGACAATGCACTATGCTAGGTGCTGAGGATGAAAAAGAGAAACTAGAGTTTCAAGTAACTGTCTTATACCTCCTGACACCAAATCCATTGCAGTGTAATGAGACTATTCTTCACAAGCAACTGAAGACCTCCAGAAGCCTATACTATGCAACCTCCACCAACGAAATGACACAAAGTAAAAGTTGTGCTGCATGTACAAGTGGAAACAAAAAGCAGGATGGTCATTTAAAGCAAAAATAACAGAAACAGGGAACAGACCACAATAGATTATCAAGCTTTCTTTATTAAGCAGTGGCAGTGGCACAGTTTCAGGAGAGAAAAGGGTGATTGATTACAACTGGGGTTTGATATTTTTAGGGTTTAAGTGAGATGGGTATTGAACCATAATGCTAAGAAAAGATCACTGACTCCAATTTAAAGCAAACTTATATTGCGTACCAAAGAGCTGGCCAGGGCCTGTCTCAACCAAAACCCAGCTAGAGAACAGCGACAGTTCACAAGGAAGAAAAGGTTTTTATAGCACAAACAGTCACAAAGGCGGGTGACTTGGGAACTTACAGCTAACAGGGTTCTGGTAAGCTTAATACAAGGGCAGATAGCAGGTTTATGATCTACGTTGTTTACATCTCAAGGTAGAGAGCAAACTCAGATTCCAACATCAAAATTAATGAGGAACAGCTGGGATTTCAGGGAAGGTTGTTGTCTGGTCAAGGGGAGCCGCGGTGGTTAGTTCAAAACCCAGGCAGGAATCCCAAGCAAGTGTTTTTTTTTTTTGTTTGTTTGTTTGTTTAAAAAAAAAACAACATCAGACTACAGTCAAGCCAAATAGAAATCTTAGTATTTTACAGTAAAACAGAAATAAACTTTTCATGACTTTGTGATGAGATGGCTCCCAATCTTAAGGTGGAATTAGGCTGGGTTCATCATTGGAATCTTAACAAGTAAGATTTGAATTATGGCAAAAATGTCTTGGCTAGGTACTCAAGGGGAACAGTTGTGCAAATTCAAAGCTCAAAACAATTGCAAGTGCCAAACCCATTGTTGCTGGGAAAGGGTGAAAGTCCAGAGTCCAGAGCCCATTATTTTGCCTTTCCCGGGGGGGGGGGGGGGGGGGGNCTAAAAATATCAAACCCCAGTTGTAATCAATCACCCTTTTCTCTCCTGAAACTGTGCCACTGCCACTGCTTAATAAAGAAAGCTTGATAATCTATTGTGGTCTGTTCCCTGTTTCTGTTATTTTTCATATCATTCATTAATACTTTTGTAAATAGTGGTGGATCTGGGTTTGGAACCAAAGGTTGGTTGGCAGTGAGTGCAGTGCCCTTTCACCAGGTTGCCTCTTTTAGGATTTTGTAGGAGCTCCAGTCTGTTAAAACTTTGCGCCAGAAGGGTAGTTTGGGAGAATGTGGCAAACATTCACTCCTGAACACATTCATCAAAAGTGGCATCTTTTCAATAATTTAAAGAAGGTAATACAGTTACCAAGACTGTTGCTGAGACTGGGCTAAAAGGACGAGAGAAAGCAGTGTAAAACACTCAACACCACTCAAAATTCTTGGTTGTAGGCCAAAAAAACAAAACAAAAAAAAACCCAAAAAAACCATATTCTGGCAAATTTGGGTGGAAATGAAATTTATTGGAAGTCTTTTGGACAGTTGACAGAAGGATCGGGAGGCCTTTAGGACCCGGAGCAGCACGGAAGGTCTGGAGGTGGGCAGGCGACGTCGTGGCGCACACTTGACGTCGTCAGCTCGCGCCGGCGAAAGCGAGGACGCCAGGAAACCCGGAGAAACGCATTTCTCTGCTTCGGCTTGCACACGCCATGGCGGAGCCCGTCCAGCAGCCCCCTCAACCCAGCGGCGGGAAGCGCAAAGGAAAGGCTCAGTACGTGCAGGCCAAGCGGGCTCGGCGCTGCGACGCCGGCTGGCCGCGGCAGCTGGAGCCCGGGCTGCAGGGCATCCTCATCACGTGCAACATGAACGAGCGCAAGTGCGTGGAGGAGGCCTACAGCCTGCTCAACGAATACGGCGACGACATGTACGGGCCCGAAAAGGGTACCGGTCTAGTGCTGGCGAGCCGGCCTGCCGGCCTCTGGGAGGGGGGACGTTGGAAGGTCGGCTGCCTTTGTACGCGTGCGCGCGACTTGCCGCGTGCACTGGGCGGCGGGGGCGCGGCCTCGCCTGGGCCCCGCGCTCTCGCCTCTCCCTGGCCCTGCGCCCTCGCCTCTCCTGCAGACTCCTGGCCAGTGGGTGTCTGGTCTGAT
This sequence comes from Marmota marmota marmota, assembly GCF_001458135.2. NCBI lineage: Eukaryota > Metazoa > Chordata > Mammalia > Rodentia > Sciuridae > Marmota > Marmota marmota. The sequence goes on along the minus strand of NW_026000185.1, from coordinate 14,158,815 downwards.
GTGCAGTCTGTCATCTTGTGATTTTCTTTCCATCTTTAATTACAGTACTTCCCATTTATTGAGTGCTTCCTGCAGGCCAAAAGATGTTCTTTACACGACAGCTTTGTGAAGTGGTCTGTAATAATGCATTTGCCCTAAGCCATGCTATTATCTGTAAAATAGTGGGTTTGATATTAATGCTAGTTATTAACCAAATACACATAAAAATACATTTAAAAAGCACATTTTTTTTTTTCCGTATTGGGGATTGAATTCAGGGACGTTCCACCACTGAGCCACACATCTCCCCGTCCGTTTTATTTAGAGAAAGGATGTCGTTAAGTTGCTTAAAGCTTCATTAATTTGCTGAGACTGGCCTTGAACTCGAGATCCTCCTGCCTGGGCCTCCCAAGCCGCTGGGATTACAGGGCTGTGCCACTGCACCTGGCTACTTTTTTTTTTTTTTTTTTTCCCCAACCAGTACCACTTGAAATTTCACTACCCCATCACATTGTGGGTGTCATGATATTATTGGCTTAGAATTTGTATCAATATTCACATACATACCCTGAGGAATAAAGTGAAGAAGAATAGTACAGAGGGCCTTATTGTTTTCTAGCTCTGGGACCTGGGCATAGGCACAGTATTTAATTTGGCTGAGTTATATTTAAGAAATGATAGTACTTTGGTTAGCTAGAAAGTTGCTTATGTACATAAAGTATATTCTGGATATATACAGTTTCCTTAAATGTGCACAATTAGTGTTTGATTGGTGGTCTCATTGTTAGGGCAGAGAACTGGGCAACAGGTGAAAATCTTATCTATACTGGTGCCTTGATCAAGTTCTCAAAACTGTCCTTTTCCTCAGTAGAACAGGAGTAAGGGTTCTTTAATTCTGTTAACTATTTCGTTCTAATCTTACCAACAGAAGAGTCAGGCACAAAGATTAAATTTAGAGATGGTGTTAAGGTCCACCCTGATGGGCTCCATCTGATGAGCACAGTTTCCTCTGCCAGACTGTCAAGATGCTTTTGAAAACATTTTCAAATGCTACCACAATCTGAGGGCACTCCCTTCTTCCCTCAGAGTTTGGAGGGAGTGTTTGCTCAGTCTCTTAAAATACTTGACTGTCAACATTAAGCCGTCTGCCTCCAGGAGTTTCACATGAATATTTAATTATAATGTTTAAACATGAGCTGTTGTGTCATTTCTGCCCATTGATTTCATGTGAACAGTTTACAGACAAGGATCAGCAGCCCTCTGGAAGTGAGGGAGAGGATGATGATGTGGAAGCTGCCTTGAAGAAAGAAGTTGGTGACATTAAAGCTTCGACAGAGATGAGGCTAAGAAGATTCCAGTCAGTGGAGAGCGGAGCGAATAATGTAGTCTTCATCAGAACACTTGGGATAGGTGTGTCTAACACCCCTAATGTCATTGATCCTACAGTATTTGGATAGCTCCCTTTCTCAGAGAACACTGCCTATTAAATGGCTTCATGGCGTGGCTCTTTTAATCACTTTATTGCAAACTTTGTAGACCATATTAGCAGTAGGAACAGACAGAGGTAGAATGAGGAGGTGCACATTAGCATTGGCTTTGCCCCATTTCCTTTGTATGTAACTTTAGGCAGAAGGAGAGCGCATGTTCTGACTGCAGGGGGCACTTGCTACCCAGTTCCAGCCAATGGTTGCCTTTTGGGGAATTAGAGCCAGATTTTTTGATGGAAATCTGGAGAAGTTCTTGGATTTTAAAATGTGGTCACCTAATTTAAAAAATATTGAAAACACTGAGCATTCCCAAAGAGACTGTATATAGCCTGAGGACCACCACTTCATGATAATGCACTGTAGCGTTCTGAGATTCTGTCTTCCCAGGTCTGAGATCTAGACTTGTGTACTCATTAGTTGATATATTAGTCGAATCTTTTTAAGTGACTTGCAGTTTTTGTTTTTGTAAAAAAGTGTTTACTGTTTAATGTTTGTTACTCTGATAGTGCTATTGTTATAGGAAAACAATAGTAGGGTATTGTGGTTGGATAAGTCGGGGCATTAAAAACATTAACTCCAGAATCTACATGAATAATTATTTTTAACAAAAGCAGTAATGATGAAATGTTAAAATATCAGCTATAATGTAGGCACTGAAGAAATACTAGTTGGAAAAACTTGTTTGTTCTGTGCTGATTTCTTTTGTTTTCTTGTAGAACCTGAGAAATTGGTGCATCATATTCTCCAGGATATGTATAAAACCAAGAAAAAGAAGACTCGAGTTAATTCTACGAATGTTACCCATCTCAGGCACGTGCAAAGCTTTCTTAGAAGATATGAAAAAATATGCAGAAACACTTTTGGAACCCTGGTTTAAAGCTCCAAACAAAGGGACATTTCAGATTGTTTACAAATCTCGAAATAACAGTCACATGAATAGAGAAGAAGTTATCAAAGAGCTGGCAGGTATGTTTCTCTTACTGATTTTATATGGGTATGTAGTGGTAAACACTTGTTTAAGGATTTCTTTTTCTTTGGTACCAGGGATTGAACCCAGGGGCACCTAACCACTATGCCACATCCTCAGCCCTATATCATATTTTATTTAGAGATAGGGTCTCACTGATTTGGTCAGTGCCTTGCTTTTTGATAAGGCTGGCTTTGAATTTGTGATCCTCCTACCTCAGCTTCCCAAGCTGCTGGGATTATAGGCATGTGCCTACGCACCAGCAAGGGTTTCTATTTTAACATATAAGGTTTACATTTTTCAGTGTAGATCAAGTGTATTAAAATATTAAATCTATTTCAGTAAATTAAATATGAGATTTTCTGATACTCCTTTCCAAACTGAGGTTTGGAATTTTCTTTTGGAAAAAAGTATATTTGTCTTTACGTACCCTTGGGAGATTGTTTCAAGGATTCCCTACGGATACCAAAGTGTGGATGCCCAAGTCTCTTATAAAGATGTAGTGTTTGCATACAACCTGTGCACATCTTCCATATACTTTAAGTCATCTCTAGATTACTTAGAATACCTAATTCAACATAAACATATAAACCATTATTATACTATAAGGAGAAAATAATAACAATAAAAAAGTCTATATGTTCGGCACAGATGCAGTTTTTTCCCAAAGTTTTTTGAGCTAAGGTTGGTTGAATCTGTGGATGCCAGGCCCATGGATATAGAGGGCCAATTGTATATTTTAAAATTAAATGTCTCAGAACTTCATTCAAATTTACTTATTGAAAGGATTCAGGGTATTTGATTCAGGTTCACCTAGAAGAATGGACTGGTACATATTGTGTTTTAACAAATCCCCAACAGAAAGGAACGAGAAGTTGTTTGTATCCATCAAGCTTAGTGGTATCCCTCTCAACCTAAATGTTGTTCCTATTTTTATTANACCAGACTAGGAGGATGTGGGAGGGACAGAGAGGGTGGGCAAGACCTTGCTGACAGGTGGGGTGGTAGGTATCTTCAGATGTTTAGAATGTTAATGAGGCTGAGGTCTTCTTGGAAGGATGAGTGCTGTCAGTGTTGTTTGGGGGAACAGGGAGGATGGGATCCTGGTGCCTTCTTCAGTGGACTTGCTCCAAGACAAAGATACTTTTGATAGTACAAAATAAAGGGACTCTGGGAATAAGGTGGCCATACAGCTACAGAACATAGAACTCTGTGGCACTAACTGGTTCCTTTTGCTTTGTGAAGCTGCTACTTTACAAAAGAATTTTATAGTTTAGGTCTAGTCACTTTTTGTGTTTATTTGTATTTGATAAGACCTGAGTGTCACACAAACTGTTCTTCCCCAACTGTACAATACTGTGTTCTGTTGGGGTCTAAATTCATCCATTGACAGCTTTTGCTTTCAGGTTAATGTCTGTTTATTTTCACTGACATTTGAGCATCTTGTTACAAATGATGAGATTCCAGGGTGGAATTGAATGCTTTTCTTTATTTTTTTTTTTAAATTCTAAAAAATTACAGCAGTTAAAAACACTCTTGTGGTTTAATGAACTCTTTTGCTCTGTTGAAAAAAGAATTAAAATTGGCATTTTAAAATATGTTTCTCAAAGCTTAAAAACACAATTTTCAAATGTTAGTTTTACTTGTGTTTTGCTTTTTGTATAGCCAGATATTCAGCTTGTTTTTCATAGTTTCTTGTATTTTCCAAAAAAAAAAAAATCAAAATAAATTTGTTCCTTAAAGATTGGTGTTCTATACTTTTTCTTCCTTTCTACCTCTTAGAAATACAATCTCGTTTCATAGTATACATATCACAAAAAATATTTGCATGTCAAATAATGTATCAAAAAAATCATATACATGGTTCTAAAAAGTAAAGATAGAAAAAATTATTAGTTGCTCTAGATTAAATACTCGCAGCACAGGCCTGTAATTCCAGCAACTCAGGAGGCTGAGACAGGAGGATCATGAGTTCAGAGCCAGCTTCAGCAATAGCAAGGTGCTGAGCAACTCAGTGAGACCCTGTCTCTAAATAAAATACAGAATAGGGCCGGGGATGTCGCTCAATGGTTAAGTGCCCCTGAGTTCAATTCCCAATACTCTCACCCCCCAAATTTCCTAAATAATCAAAGTTTCAGGTATTTTATAGGATTTTGTTCCAAAACAAGTTAACAATATGGTGTTATAGTTAATTTCATTAAATTCACTTTTGAGTTATTTGGACTCCTCATTTTAACATCAACATTTTAGTTTGTCTTCAGATATTAATCTCATAAAGATGCTTTGCAGAAGAAATTCTGACTTGAACATTTTTTCTTAGAATTGTTCTTTATTTTTAATTAAGCATGACAAGATAAATGAAACATTGTGTGCTATGCTTTTCAGAGTAATCATTTTACCTCTGCTATTTTAAACACTACAAATCATTACTTTTGTTGGTTAGGTCATAACAATATTCTTCTCAAATATGTTTAGATATTTATTTGCTGCTTTATTTTTTGGCTAAGTGCAAAACAAAAATTCAGTTGAGTTTTCAACCAGGAAAAATCTTATACATTTTAAGAAAGTAATCAGAATTTATCAGGAAGTACTAAAAGAGAGCTTCAAGTTAGCCTTAAATCCTTCAGTTTTCTTATCAAGCTACCTTCGTCCCCATTCTTGGTCTCTTAAAACGTTGCGCTTGATTTTTCCAGTGATTGTCTTTGGGAGTTCTTGAACAAATTCCACCTAATTGACAGGCATATTATGAGACACTTAATTCCATTGGCTTATCCCAGCTGTCAGTGTAATAGGAGAGAAGGCTCATGAAACTCAGAGGCTGAATTTTAGCTCTAGAGATGGTCTTAACCTGAGCTCATTGCATTTTGTAGGCACCAGAAACTGGTCTGTTCAGATAGTAAGGACCACAGGGCAGCTGCCTCTTACTGGTGTTTAGTGTAAATTCACTGTGGGCTCTGCCAGAAGAAAGTAACTCCTTTTGCCCCTTTGTTTCCTCTCTAGACTTGACCATAAAATCCTGTCTGTTCCCCTCAAAGTAAGATTATGGGAAAAAAAAAAAAAAGATGTATTTTAAAATGTCATCAACCCTCATTTCTGAAAATCAAAGGGTTTATTTAGTTTAATGGAGAAAGTGTTAAAATGGTTGATTAGTTATTGGGTTTAAATTAACTTCCTTTTGGCTCAAGTGGCAACTGAAATGGAATTGTTTCAGAGAGGATTAGTCCATATCAAGCAGTAGGCCTCCAGGGCAGGAAGGAAACTGCAGTTCTGTCTGTACTTAGGATTGTTTTTGAGTCCTCTCTTGAAGAAGGTTTCAGGGAAGATCCTTCTTTTGGATACTATCTTCCTGAGCCTTAAATGAGGTCACTTAATACTTTCAGGCATGCACTTTGAATTTATAGGCCTATTAGGCCAAGAGTACCAAGAAGAATCAGGTGCCATTCCTAAAAATAAGTCACTTTGGCAGATACTGCCTCTATTCTCCCCATGTGGAATAGAACTAAGAACTAATTAGTTATATAGATTCTTACTCTGTAATTCAGAGGTTTTTTTTTTTTTTTAAACCTAGTTTATCACATATTTGTAGTGCCCTGATACGTAACATTTTTTTTTTTAATTTTTTAATATTTATTTTTTAGTTATTGGCGGACACAATATCTTTGTATGTGGTGCTGAGGATCGAACCCGGGCCGAACACATGCCAGGAGAGCGCGCTACCACTTGAGCCACATCCCCAGCCCCTGATACGTAACATTTTAAAGCAAAATTTTCAGGCTAAATTGAAAAAGTATACTATAAAGTCAAAATCCAGTAAAATCTATAGACCTGCTTAGACCCTAGTTTGGTAACCCAAAGGTGTACTTGCCTTTCTTGGATATTTGTAAGGTGCAGTTGATTTTTTCACATGATCCTGAAGCTCCAGAGTTAATTTCTCAGGGTTGGAGGATTTGAAAGGTGCAGATAACACAACAAAAGCTTTCACCACCTGGCAGGCAAAACAAAAACAAAAACATTTACATCGCCATCTTTGTTTTTCAGACAAGTCAAGGGCTGAAGGTAGGCACTGTTAATAGCAACCCATGATAAGTTCAGTCACCTCCGAACAGAGCTTGTACACAATTATAAAGTTTGATAGCTATTTCCAGGTAAATGAGTTGTGAGTGAGGGGTGCAGCGATGCTTTTATGGCTGAGTTCTGTTTATATGTCACATATTTAACATTTCCCTTGACCGTGTTACTAAACAGGCATCATTAATTGACAGATGACCCCTTACGCCAACAAGCCTATAAAAGAAGCATGTTGTTGCAGGACAAATGGAGGGTCTAGAGAATATGGTTTGAAGGGGTGTTGGGGAGCCCTAATGGAGGAAGGATGATGTGTCAGTAATGTGCATTTGACCACAAATGCCTCTAAGGTGTTTCTTGCCTCCTCTGTTTTGCCTCTCTTTAGAGCAATTAGATCATTATTGGGTTAGCAAGCCTACTTCAAATGATTATTCATACATGGATTCTAATAGGTATATACTTTTGGTGTCCTGAAATCAAGAGGAGACTATTTTGGAGAATGTGATTAGATGATAGTGGAGGGGGTCCAGGCAGTAGGGGCACAGGATCCCATGTTCCTGCAGAGGGTCTCTGGCAGGAGAGAGGGAGGAACAGAAAGCTGTGGGAGGATGCTGATAGGCACACTATTGGGGGATTTTTTTCCCCCACTTGCTGAGTCTGGAAACTTTCATGAGGAATGGAAATTCTCCTTTCATGTTATAAGGCTTCCTCCTAGAACTAAGGTTATTACTGTCATTGCCTTAATAACCTTTCATTAGACCCTAAATGGCCACGGGACTTATTTGATGAGTCTGGCCGCAATCTATCTGTATCTTTTCTGTAAGAAACTGTATTTTGAGCTCCCTGACAATTTTACAGACTGAAGTCTATTGCTTTTGTTTATGTACCATCTGTTCCCCGTTTTTAGTAACAGTGTTTGTAGTTTCCTATGGAGCATTACCCTAACTTCTCCCTGGTGGGGTTGGTACCAGCCCTCATGTCTGATGACAGGCATGTGACCCAGGCCTGGCCAGTGGCCTCTATCATTCTTTGGACCACATTGGCTAGAGATGTGATCTAAGATGGGCAAATGAGATCATGGAAGTTACTTGAAACAGTTGAAAAGAACTTTCTCCTTTCCTGGAAGGGTGGGGAGGATTGTTAAGCCACAGGAGCCTGGAGTTGGTTGTTATCAACCAAAGTGTTCAAATGGCGCCAACTTAAGCAACAACAGAGCCAGACATGGAGAGAGACTGTCACGCTAACTTCACTGAATGCTTGGCTATATCTGCTCCTGAATACTTGTTTGTGTGAGCCCCCCAAATTATTATTATTATTATTATTATTATTATTATTATTATTATTTATAACTGAAGTCAGTTTGAGTTGAATTTCTGTCCCTTGCCACCTAGAGAATCCTAATCCTCAACCAGGAGCAGTGGCACACACCTGTAATCCCAGCTTCTTGAGAGGCTGAGGCAGGAGGATGGAGAGTTCAAAGCCAGCCTCAGCAAAATGGGAGGTGCTAAGCACTCAGTGAGACCCTGTCTCTAAATAAAATACAAAAAGTAGGGCTGGGGATGTGACTCAGGGCCTGAGTGACCCTGAGTTCAATTTCTGATACCAAAAAAGAGAAAGAAAAAAAAGAGAGAGAAAATCCTAATCCTCTTTGGGACACAGCTCATTTGTAAAGTTGATTGCCTACTACACTATTTTTAAAATTTTTTTTTTTTTTAATTTTTTTGGCCACATGTATGCCCTATAAGCGACCACTCTTGATTTAGTCTTCGCTGTGGTCAAATGCACAGAAGTTGAAATACAAAATTGCAGCTGCAATGAATGGTGTTGGCTCTACCTCTCCCCGGATTGGATCTGGACTGCTGACCACGGCCGACTCCACGACCGCAGGGTGCTCTATGAGTGCGCTCTCCACTTCGAAGGGCCCAATGCGGTACCTGCCGAGGAAAAAAAACCTTGGATGCTGTGCTCTCCCAGCGGATTGCCCTCCCCAAATTGCCCTTCCCTATTGAGAAGACATGCATTATATTAATATGTAAACTTGATTTTCTGTAGTTACATATTTCATGACCATGAAACTCAATGAATCGTCACTTCCTGCGAGTGGCAAAGGTACAAACCCAGAGGATATGATGACATCATCAGCTCTGCCCACAAACCAAAAGTACCCATCGCGGTCCTTCACGCCTCTGTCTCCGGTGACATAAAAATTTCCTCTTAGGGTGGCAGCAGTTTTCTCTGGGTTGTTCTAGGAATCAAAAGTGTCATTTTGGAATTAGTTTGCACAAAACAGACAGGGACATGGCACCCATTAAATGACTGGCACAGTACACATTCTACTTCTAAAGAAATGATTTTTTTTTCTAAAAAAAATAGTTTCCAGCATAAAATACAAAAGTTCCAAAAAAATGTAATAAAAGGAAAGTCTCTCTTTTTCCTTCTGGTGCCTCCCTCTGTCCCTACTCCTGCCCCCAACCTGTCCTTTCTGAGGACAGCCACTGCACCTGGTTTCTTACACCTGGAATTTAACCTTGACACTTAGGAGATGGATGAGGTTCTCTCCAGTTTACAGTTGATAAAATACACGGGGATTTGTCACTCGCCCACATTTAATATAGCAAGACATGTTGGGTGGAAATTTGCACATGTCTGCATTTCTCCATTTTCATACCACATATTCAGAGAAGAAGCAGAAGGGCCGTGTGGACTTCAGTCTGAGAGCAATTTCCCCCTCTTTGCCAGGTGGTAGGACATTGCCGTTTTCGTCTATAATCTGAGAACGCAACAAACAGTTCAGGTTCTGACATTTTTTCTTTTCACAAAATGACAATGGGTTGTGAACAGCTGTGTAAGGAGGGGCAGGGAGCTGCCAAAACAGCTCTCTTCCTCAGGGAGCCCCATAACTTCTCAACCCACCTGGACATCGTAGGGCAAGACGCCTCTCCCCATGGAGCCTGGTTTGATTTCTTGTCCTTTCACGTTGGCACAAATTATTCCCTATTGAGAAGACATGCATTATATTAATATGTAAACTTGATTTTCTGTAGTTACATATTTCATGACCATGAAACTCAAGATTCCATATTGACTCATTTCCCCCAGTAGGCAAGCTCATCTTCTCATCTTCTAATATATTACTCTAGAACAGATTCCAACTTGAGTGGGCCTGGGAATCACCTGGAATGTTATTACAACATAGTTTGCTCATCCCAGAGTTTCTGATCCCACACGTTTGCGGTAGGGTCTGAAAATCTGCCTTTCTAACAAATTCCCAGACGACGCCAGTGAGTCTGGTTTGAGGACCATACTTTGAAAACCACTTCAAAAGACTCCATGATGTGACTCTTGGAGAAAATTCCCCACAGACAACAATGGAAAGATGGGCAGCTCATTCTGAGCCTCACCGACCCCTGCAGCCCCTGAGTTTCTCCTGGGTGGAGAGGAAGCAGGAATATTATAGAACAATAGCAATTCCCCTAAGTCCAAACCAAATTAGGAAATTCACGAGTTTTGATAACTCCTGGAAACGTAAGTTATTTTGGGAAATGACATAAAAATTCAGAGCAGGATCGGGGCACCTCAGGTGTTCAGTTGACAGACCTGGGACTGAAAAATCCCAGTGTCCACATCTGCAGGTTCTGTATCCTTGGATTCCACCATCCAAGTGTTGGAAATATTTGTTTTTTAATTGCATCTGTAGTGAATATGGGCACTTCCTCCTTTTTATTTCCTAAACAGTACAGCACAACAGGTATTTAAGTAGCATTTATATTTTGTATTACATATTAAAATTTAAATCATATTAAATTTAAATCATCTTTAAATTTTAATATTACATATTAAAATTTAAAGATGATTTGAAGTGTCCAGGAGGATATGTGTAGGTTAGATGCAAATGTTGCACCATTTTATATAAAGGGACCTAAGCATCCCAGGATTTCCGTATTATCCTCTGGGGTCCTGGAAACACTCCCCATCGGTACCGGGGCACCACTGTATTGAACTTAAACTCTGCCCTTAAATATACCACTTCTGTCTGTCCGTAGCCCTCGTACAGCTGCAGCCCAGTTTGTGCCTTCCACTGTTCCAACACCTCCGGGTTGAGCGGTTCCCCTCCCGTCACACAGTGCCGAAGCTTCTTGAATTTGTACCTAAAGAGAAAGAGCTGGAGGTAGTCTTGGGGGAGAGAGAGAGGGGTGACTTTCACAGTGAGATAAGGAAGACATTCAAGCAACAACCTGGAGAGCTAGGGAGGCAAGTCTTGGAAAAGATCCCTCCACACACGTTTGTTGAATGACTGCCATGTCGCCAGACCATTAGTGATGAAAAGAGTTTCCTGAAGGAGTTTACACTGTGGCCAGGGGGGCGGGGGGAACTTGGCTATTAAGGAAAAGCCTAGAAGAAAACGCTAAAAATAAGTAATTGTGAGACAATGTAACAACTAACAGCAATTAGGGCTTTAGGAGCCCTCTTAGACTCTGTTTTACAGATGAGGAAACAGACTAGAAAGGTTAAAGAATTTGCCCAAGCCCAGGGGCCTTGGGAGGCTGAGTTGGGAGGATCGTGAGTTCAAAGCCAGCCTCAGCAATAGCAAGGTGCTAAGCAACTCAGTGAGACCCTGTCTCTAAATGAAAACACAAATAAGGCCAGGGATATGGCTCAGTGGGCAAATGCCCCTAAGTTCAATCCCGGTACCCGCCACCCCTCCAAAAAAAAAAAAAAAAAAAAAGAATTTGCCCAAGAACTCTGGAATAATAAGGGCTTAGGTGGATGCTCTGTAGGGCACATGTAGCACACATCTCTCCAAGCATGTCACTTACAGTGAATTCTCACCACAGCCCTGGGTGTGGGGGAGTGGGGTGGGATGATGCTTGCTCTCTCTTTTGGATGGAGTTGATGGAGGCTTGGCAAGGTCATCATGAGTGTCTGAGGTCACACCATGATAGCAGAGTGTGTTTGACTTTGGAGTTGAGCTTCTAACCACTGGCCTTACTAGACTCAGCTGAGGAACCCTGGACCAGCCTGTCTCTCACACAGGGTGGTCCCAAATGTTCAGGAGGGTGTGGGTAGGGCACAAATTGTGTGTATTTAAAAGAACCATTGAACAGCCTTTGAATTGTCCTTGAAATGTGAACACAAGAGTGTTGAGAAGGGAAGGCCAGGGATGCTGGGTGAGCGCCTTCACTGTGGTTCACACGGAGACTCCTGCCCGCGTACCTCTTGAGGTCTTTCTGCACAAGCATCCGGTACACGGTGGGGGCACTGCACATGGTCGTAATGGGGTAACTGACAAGCGTCTGGATAATGGAGAGAGACAGAGATGTTAGAAACCGTCCACGAAAGGCCGTGACTAGAAGGGAGGCCTGCAGCCTGTGGTCTCTTCCACCAGCATGAACCCATCTCTCGGCTGCTTCTAGGAATAAGAAACCAAGTATGTATTTGTTGTCACTAGTGACCATGTATCTGTTGGGCATTTCTGATCACTGTTAAGAATGTGTATCTGGGAGGGCTGGGGTTGTGGCTCAGTGGTAGAATACGTTGCCTAGCATGTGTGAGGCCCGGGGTTTGATCCTAGGCACCGCATAAAAATAAATAAATAAAGGTATTGTGCCCACCTACAACCATATATAAATATATATATATATATATAT
>NW_026000185.1:14106686-14146311 GCF_001458135.2 Marmota marmota marmota | reverse complement strand
ATATATATATATATATATATATATATATATATATATATATATATATATATTAAAGAATCGAAAGAAATAAAAAGAGTGTGTGTGTGTGTTTCAGAGACAGACAAGACACACACCATCCCAACTGACAAGCAAATTGTTGAATTTGAAAACAACCCAAAGTAAGAACTGGTCTGTTCCACCCAAGGGCTGTGTGTGTTACCTTTCATGGTGGAAACTTATAACGTTCTTGCTTTGTGGTACCGACTGACCCACTGGTACCTCCCCAGCACCTTTCCCACAGAGAATATTAGTCCTTTTGAGTGGATTGAGTCAAGGCAGAAATGGGCATTTTTCAAGGCCTTTTGTTAATGGTTTAATGGTTTAAAATCTGATGGGCACATTTTGTCTCCAGTTCCTTAAATGACCTAGGCATCTAAAATCTAAAGGAATATTAATGTTTCCAAGATCCTCTGTCTGGAGGAACAAGTTTCACTGTGTCAATGTGTTGACAATTGTATTAAGCTTAAGAATCTGGGAGAAGGCTCTCTAGATGTATATACAGGCTATCTGGATTGTCATAGATCAACAATAACCTGTGAGCTGAAAATGAGCATTTCTACCATATGTTCCCTAGATTTAATTTTTTTTTTCCTGTAGTGCTGGGCATTTGAACCCAGGGCCTTATGCATGCGAGGCAAGCACTCTACCAACTGAGCTACATCCCCAGCCCCACTAGATTTAATTTTTAATAAGCGTAATGTATACATCTAAGAAAAGCATAAATCTATAGAGGTTTTTATAGCACTTACATTATCTTTGTAAAATACATTATCTTTGTAAAATAAAAATGCTCTTATTTTACAAAATAAGTTAGAGACTACAAAGTGAACTGATCTTCAGGGCCTTCTGTAAACCTGATAAAGAAATCTCAGCCCTTCTTTACTTTGTATTTCTCTCACAGCCCTGGAGACATTGTGTCAGAGCAGTTTGCAGATAACAAAGGTGTACTGTGTATTTAATATGTACTTTGTCAAACTTAATTGATTTTTCATGGATGAAATATAATTGGTCTGAATCACAGTCTAAGGCTAAGCTATCAGATATCTGAATCTAGTCATGTCTGGCTGAGCTGGAAATGCATGCCTGGTTTCCAGAAGAGTCTGCCAATTAAAATGAGAAGCATTCAACAAATAAAAAAGAGAGAGAGAGAGAAGCATTTAATTGTGGGTGGGGTGGAGAATGGAAGGAGCTGCTTTAGGAGAAAGATGGTCCCACCTGCAATCTCCTCCACACAGGAGTTCGGCTTTATCAGTTATTGTCTTATGTTTCTTTAAACCAGAAACAAAAATCTTTGTTTCATCTTGAGATTTCTAATCTGTTATTTGAAACCAGGCTCCTAATGAAGCCAGATTTAAAGTTAGTTAATCAGTGTAGTTAGGTAAATCCGGGTCTAATATCAAGTGAAATCTAAAATGGAGGCCATGAGAATGAATTCCCGGAAAAGTTGAGCAACTCTTGAAATGTTAATGAAGTCCAGGAAATAGCCCCCAACAGATTTGAAGATAGCCCATCCCAAAGAAATGTTAATGAAGTCCTTCCTCCCCAGATTACTTCTTTGGCCCACCTGTGTCCCACCCCTTGGGCCTTCCAACCTACATTCCATCACTGAAAGAACTATAAAAAGGGGAAACAAGCGCACTTCCACGGATTCCACCTCTTGGGTCCCCTTCTTCCTCCGGGAGAAGTCTTTTCTGCTGTCCTTTAATAAACTTCTAAATTCTACTCTGACCTTGCCTCAGCGTGCTTCTCTGGTGTTGTTCTTCAACATTGGGGAAGCAAGGACTTGTCACCGGTCAACAGCGGTAACACTAAGCAGTCACAGATTTCGTGACACTAGAAATCCTGAGCGATTTGAGCTTAAGTCTGGGTCTCCCCCTTGAGAGTGGTGGGGTGATCCCCTCCACTCTGTCAAATGCATTCAAAGCCTAGTCCCAGGAGGGTGTGCCTCTGAGAAAGGAATGACTTTCAGAAGCCCTATATTCTGAGGAATCATATTTTTATTTGTATGTGGTGCGGAGGATCGAACCCGGGCCGCACGCATTCCAGGCGAGCACGCTACCGCTTGAGCCACATCCCCAGCCCATGGAATCATATTTTTAATAGAAGATGGGATGTTGCTCTAAAGAGACATGTAAGAGAGGCCCCGACTTACATCCAGGAAGGCGTCGGTGTCAAACGAGGCCATCCGATGCACAAAGACGCAGGCGCCCCAAAGCCAGGAAGAAAACACACTACCAATGGCGGCCTTGATCCAGCCTGTGTCTGACATGTTCCATATGACATCGGAGGACTTCAAGTCCAGCCAGTATCTGAACAATACGGAAAGGCAACAAAACAGACCCCAAATAAATCAGTACAAACAAAAACAAAAACAGGAAAGCAAATAAACGAGTGTCTCTGAGGAGTGGCCATGCCCTAGAACCTCATGGGCTAGACAGAAGGGGTCAAGGGAAGCCCCAACTCAAGGCGAGGGGTTCCACTTCCTACTCTTCTCAGTGGGCTTTTTCAGGAATCCTAGGTAGTCCATGCCTGGAGTGGGAATCTGGCTTTGGCAGGATTTTCTGAGCTCACCCATTGATGCAACAAATTATTAAGCAAATATCATGTGCTTGGCACTCTTCCAGCTCAGTGAGCCAGAGAGACTGAATCTCTAAGAAGGGGAATAAGCAAACAATAAAGTAATTAAGTATGTAATAAATATACCATGATTTAAACTGGTGATAAGTGCTGTGACATAAATAAAGCAGGGTCTTAGAGGGTCTTTTTTTTTTTTTTTTTTTTTTTAAGGAAGGCCTTTCTGGGTAGGCGAATTACCTGGCAATGAGGAGAGGGAGCCCAATGTGTCATTATGGGAATTGAATCAAAGTCACTTCCTTCTTAAGTTCTTGCTTGATCTGTGGGTCAGATGGCACCATTTACTGAACTAGGTGGGACAGGGCACTGGAAGTCATTCTATGGGAGGTATCTTACAGCCATTCGAGGAGTGTTCATCAGACAGTGGATGCACCTTATGGCAGCTCTGGGAAAGAGTTCATCAAAAGCAAAGTTTTTGCTTTGAGTTTTTCCTCCTACCTTCCACAGAGGGCGTACCCAATGCCAATGCTACTGTGAGAGTGCTGAGCCATCTTCGGAGAGCCCGTGGTACCGCTGGTGAAATAAATGGCCATTGGTTCTTGACTTCCTGTCTCCACACAGCTGTGCTCTTCAGAGGCAGATCTGAAAAACATGGTGGCTGGAGATGGTAGAGCCATTTAACTAGGATGTTCCTTTTGCTCTGAAACAATAGCTTCCCAGAGAGGAATCCCTTAAATCTCAGAGGGACTTTGAAGATCAGTGCTAAAATCTAGCCATTCAAATCTTTTTCTTTAGCTCACCTCCTTATGAGTCAAATAGAGAGCCAAGATAGCTTTCAGTATTCATAACCAAAGGGTATGCATTTTATTTATTTAAACATTTTTTTCATAAGCGCTTTGCTTAATATGTGGAAGCCAGACCAAAATAAGGAGAAAAGGGGGTGGGGAAAATCGTATGGAAATAGAAGAGAGATCGGTGGAGCAGAGGAAGGGGATTGAGGGGAGGGAGGAGGGACAGGAAGAGGGAGAACAGCGGAATAAAATTGACCAAATTATGCTATGTGCATATACGGATATACCCCCATGATGATAAAACTCTGATTTTGCTCTGGTACCAGGCAGTCAGCTGCTTCAGGGGAGATCCTCTCTGTACGGCTCCTCAGGATAAGTCTTGATGAACTTAAGCCAATGATGGTTTAGGAGCAGACACAATCTGCAGCTGCCCAAAAGGGTGTGTAGTCCATTTTTTGTACACTTTAGCTATTTTTTTCCCCTCATATCTTTGTTTATGCTCTTCCTGTGCCTAGAACATCAACTTTATTACCTCAAGATTAGAGTTCAGGACCCTTTGCACTAGGACAGGAAAAGAGAAGCATCAGTCTGGTCATAATCTTGACTTTTCCCCCATCCCATCTAGAATATTCTAGAAAGCGTTCGTGGACTTCTATCCTAGGAAGGCAGAAGGAAGGTGAGAGGTCTTCAAATGAACTCCTTCAACAGAAGATTGATTGGTGCTCATGATGTAAAATTGCCCTTGCTATTTCTCTGTGTGATTTATCTAACTTGGCCATGAGATAACTATCCCGACCTCAGTTTGTAGAGGAACGATCCATGGTCTTTTTGAAGTTATGACACTCCAAAGTTTTTTGAAGTGGGGATTCCCTCCATCTCGAAAACTGCCCTCCAAATGTACAGAATTACAATTTGAAATTCATGTAATTCATTTTTCTTCTTTTGTGAATTTTATGCCATTTTAAAGCTTTCTTGGAGACTCAAGAGTTGTTTAGGATGGGGGGACTGTCTCTGAAGTGGAGTGGGGTTGCTGCCCACAGAGTGTGCAAGATAACTGGGATGGAAAAGAAACAGGAGAACTTCAAAGTGTGGATTTTAAAAAAAAACTTATTCTTTAAGATTTTTTTTAATTTTGGTATTTGAATAATGCACAAAAATATATGTGTATAATTTTAAAATAAATACGTTTGGGGTAGCGTGTTAAAAAGCATTTTATCAATGGAAATACGTAGACAAATAACCTGGATGTCCCTAACCTTAGGAATCAATACATGTGGAATTTGAAAATGATAGTGCGATTGTAATTACAGCTGTGTTTATGGAGTGATCGTTTTGTGCAAGGGCATTGTGCTAACATATCTCCTGCTTTATTGCATCTGATCATCAATATAAATAAAGGAAATTTATCTTCCTTTAATAAAACCACGGCTCAATACTATTGTTATCCACATTTTATGGGTAAGGTACAGACTTTCAGAAAGATTATTGGGCTTATCTAAGTTTATACAGCTTATAACAAACAGGACACCGATGTGAGCCCTGGGGAGAGAATTCTGCAATCGGCCAACAGGATTTGGTTTTCATAGAGTAAAATTACTTCCAACTAAGGGAACTGCTCTGGTATCCAACAACGTTTACATGTCTTCTCTTTCTGTGTACTTCTTTGGGAAAGGCTTTTGAAAACCTTTATTTATTACATGTCATCCAAGTGAATCAGTAATTTAGATTAAGGGAATGTTGATATGTCCCTGAATTAAACTTTGTTGATATTCAAATAAAAAAAGAACAAAAACATAACATAACTTATTGAACACCTCTTTGAAGGATAATACTATTAATTAGCCTTTTACCTACATCTTTTACAGCTCAGAAAGGACTTTCTCACATATTAGCTTTTTTTTTTTTTATCCTCAAGACAACACTTAAGATATATGCAGGAGAATCCTCCATATTTACACAGGAAGAAAACTGAAGTTAAGTGATCTGTTTTGTTCATTCATTCATTCACAAAATATTTCTTAAGTACCTGCTATGTGTTGTTAGGTAGTGGAGATAAAGTGATCAACCAAACAGACAAAGGAAGCCTCTGCTTTCTTAGAGTTTTAGAGCTTGTTAGTTAGGGCAGGTGTTGATGAACCTTTCCTATAAAGGACCAGATAGCAGATATCTTAAGCTTTGTGGACCAGAGAGTCTCTGTTGCTTCTACTCAATGTTGCAGTTGTAATACAAAAGCAGCCATAAACAATATGTGAACAAATGGGCATGGCTGCCTTCCAATAAAACTTTATTTACAAAAACAAGGGGTGGGCCAGATTTGGCCTGTGTGTTCTCATATGCCGATTCCCACTCCAAAAGAGAAAAATAGGGGAAACAAATGAATGGACCTTGGAACTCAGGTAGTAACAAATGCTATGAAGAAAATAAGAGAGTGATGTGATGGAGTGGCTTGTAGCTTTGCTAGTTTGGTAAGGGAAAGCCTCACTTAGGATAAAACATTTGAGCTGAAATCAGACAGCAAGAAGCCAATGGTGAAAAGAACTAGGGAAGAGCATCCCAGGAAGAAGGAAGAGTAGGTATAAAGGCCCTGAGGTAGGACATGTTTGAGGGATAAAAGGAAGTGAGATAACGGATGTGGTCCAGAGGTTAAGCAAGGGCCAAGCTATGTAGGATACTCATTGTTGGCCACAGAAAGAAGACTGAATATGGAGGCCAGAAGGCTATATTGCTTCCTACTGCCTGTAAATCCTTTAATATGTAATTCTTTTCTAGAAGGAACCTGGGTCAACTCAGTGTTGCTGAGTCCTTGGAGACAGATTCCAAGATGTAGCTGTGATTTGTGCTCTTACTGGTGCTACAGATAGACCAGGAAAAAATACTCACTGGAATAACTGGTGGAAGCTGAGCCACCCTTCCCGGCTGTGTGGAGACACCAGGAGTTTGGTCTTCAGGTGAGGACACTCTGACATGATGGATTCTACTGCGGGGGCCACCTCCTTACTGACCACAATGCCCTTGGCCTCGGATACTTGCAGCCGGTAGAGGATGTCTCTTGCTGTCAGCTGGGTAGTTCCTGGCATGAAGACAAGCCCTGGGAAGGATAGAAGGTCCCAAGCTCAAAAGAACTGTTGTCCACTACGTAGGCCCTCCGTGGACCTTGGGCATTGTGCCTGAGCATGGAGGAGTCTCACAATCCAGCCTTCAGTTCCTCCTGCCTTGGTCCCAGGGCCCTCCCACAGGACCCTGGTCACTGGAAGTTCATTATGGCTCTGGAGACCGACAGACTCCAGGTCTAATCTCTGTCTTGTCATTTGCTAGTTTTGTGGCCTTGATCTCTCGGCCTTCCTTTATTTATCTGTGAAATGGGGATAATGGTAGCACCTGGCATATGGGAGATATTGTAATGGTGGGTGCTGATGTGACATTTTAGTGGAATTGTGGACTCATCACGGTGACACCCTAAGTAGCACTGGCCGTCTTACTTCAGGTTTTCATGAACGTCATCATATTCAATCCTCTGAACCAAGAGTCTCCAAAGTGAGATTGTGAGATTTTCAAGATAATCCCATAGGAAGGAGAAAAGAAAATAACAGAACTTAAAAAAATTGAGATACTATAATACGTTTTGTGATTTTATGTCCTTTTTTTTAACCTTTATTTTATTTATCTATGTGGTGCTGAGGATTGAACCCAGTGCCCCACGCATGCTAGGCAAGCACTCTACCACAGAGCCACAACCCCAGCCCCAATTTCTTTCTCTCTCTCTCTCTCTCTCTTTGGTACTGGGGATTGAAACCAGGGGCACTTAACCACCGAGTCACATCCGCAGCCCTTTTTTGTATTTTATTTAGATACAGAGTCTCACTGAGTTGCTAAGTGCCTTGCTAAGTTGCTGAGGCTGGCTTTGAACCCTCGATCCTCCTGCCTCAGCCTCCTGAGTTGCTGGGATTATGGGTGTGTGCCACTGCACCTGACTCCTATTTCCTGTTTGTATATATATTTTATAACATGCATACTCTATTAGTGCAGTAGAACAGTATTAAAAAAAATCTATAACCAAATGGCAAGAGGCATGTCCTAAATATTTTTATTGATAGATTATACAACCCCAGATACCTGCAGACTACCATTCTAAGCAATCCTGGGAGGTTCATGCAGTCGTTACCATTTGATGGAGATGAAATCTGATCACAGCTGGTGAGTGGCAGAGACAACCCTCAGGTCACTGGGTCCCCGTGGTTTAGCAACACTGAAATTTACCTAGACTACTATGGCACCGCTTCATTTATACCATTTCCTCACTTTATCCTAAACACTGATTGGACATGGGCCTCAAAGTACCAGTTCCTGATGAGAAGAACATATGTGGCAGAATTGGATGTAAGAAAGAGAGAAGGTAGTTGCATTTTCTAAAGTGAGTCTGTGGGAAAAAAGTGGTATTATGTAAAGCATCATGGATACCCTCTATCTTCTATGGAACACTTATAATGTGCCTAGGATCTCACTTAAAATTAACCCCAGTGTGACAAGTCACTCAAGGGTTGTGGAGTCAGTGTCAGAGCCAGGGTGCAAAGATACATTACCCAGACTTCCAAGGTGTAGGCTGTATACCAGACTGCTTATTTCTTGATGAATTTCCCGAAGTTAGCTAAACAGGGAGATGTGAATTCCCAGGGAGAAGACCATATTTTATTGAATATATTTTTAAAACTCTTAAACGTCATCCTCTTATGAGAAAATGAATAACTATGTCAATATAAGGAAGTTGATTAAAGAAACACCCTAGAGGATCTCAGAACATTCACCCAACTTAAAAATATACCATTCTACAAACCACTTGTTCTTAATGAATCTTAATGAATCTCAAATAACTGGTCCCCTGGATTTGTGATGTGAATGTGTCCAAAGGATAAACTTCTATTTCAGAGGGACTGGAGTAATTTCAGATAGTAAATATTCAACAGATAACAAATATCTTGAGCTGTACTGCATGCAACTTTTCAGCAAAACCAAACTGTTCTGCCACGTGTTACAATATAATCAATCTCAGTATTCACAGAGAATATTTGTTAATTCTGAATTAGAAAACAGACCCCTCAGCTGCTTGATTTACATTGAATTAACTGAGTGCTTTTGAGCATTGTTTGTGTTTGGTTTCCGTCGGCATTTCGTAATTTGTAGTTGTTCCAAATAATATTAAGTACTTATTTTTTTTAGGACAAGTATACAACCTTTAATCTTCTCCCAACCTATGATTAGTTTCACATTAGCAAGTCATTTTTCAATAGTGAATATAAAAAGAATTTGATATATTGCTGCTTTAATTCATAATCATATTGGCAGAACATTTTTCAATATTATTATAAAATTCTTATTATCATATTAGCATCATTACTAACTTCTCCTTATTATAAATTATCCTTCAAATGCTAGCCCATGAAGTGGACGTGCCAGAGTTTCAATCAGCAGTAAACACATCTCACCTTCCATCTTGGCTAAGTTATAATTTATGTAATCATTTCAATTTGTTTTTACTATTGTTAATGCTATTGCAGCAAAGCATCTTTGTCTTCTCTATGGTAGTATCCTTCGGTATGCTTATTGATTTATTATTTCTGAATTTTTTAATTGGTGCATTATAGTGGTGCATATGGATGGAATTTGTGCTTTCGGATTCATACATGCACACCACATAGCAATATGATTTGGTCAATATTACTCCCAGCACTTTCCACCTCCTCTAGCTTATTTTAATTTGTTTATAAAGATTTATGTTGTGTTTCAGAGCAGAGATCGGCAAAATTTGGGAGGGGGGGGCAATAAAAGGCCAGCTAGTGAATATGTTAGGTGTTGTGGGGCCACATGATCAATCTTGGTCTTAATTAGCACCTCTGATGCTGTAGAACGAATGGAACCATAGATAATACATAAATGAATGAGCACGGCTGGATCCCATTACAGCTTGATTTACAAAAACTGGTGGCCCACTGCAGGCTCTGGTTTTCTGATCCCTGCCCTAAAGGAGAAATTTTCATTTGGGGTACATTATGTTATCACTTTGGGAGAAAAAAAAATGTATAACTGAATATATTAATCTTTTTGTCAGAAAAAGGTAGAGGTTTTCCAATATATATTTTCTACAATACATATATTTATAAGTCCTAACATTATAAAATGCTTTTTATTTATTTTTTATTTTTATTTTTTGTATTTTCACATCAGAGAGAATCCAAATATATTCAGAGATGAAAATTATAGATCATCAGGCTGAACATGTCATAATCCAGAACTGCAAAGAAGCATTGGTACCCACATTGGCTCTTATGGAGCTTTGCATTTAAATCCTAACGGCTTGACTTTCTAGCTCTGTGCCTCTGGGCAAACTCCTTAACCTCTCTGAGAATCTCCTACAAAAAGGTTATCACTGGAATACTGACTTCTTCAGGTAGTTGGTATTGCATTATGTTTGCTCTTAATTTCAACTCTTCCCTTCCTGTCCTCGGTAAGCACAGATTAGCCAATGCTAACATTTTAGAAAAGGCTCAGGTTTTAATCTCTGTGTGTCTCTGCATGATGGAAAGATGTGACACGTTGACACTCACCTGTTCGCATGCAAGCCACATTGATGAGCCACCACTCGGGGATCCGGGGCAGGATCACGGCCACTCGGTCTCCTCTCTGCAGGCCACAGGGCTTGGTGAGCACATTGGCTGCCTTTCGGGACAAGGAGCCCAGTTCTCTAAAGCTCCATTTCACCTCGTCCCCTTGGCCATTCACCCACCACAGGGCTGGATTGGCTGGTCTCTCCCCTGTCTGGCCAGAGACATAGGAAAGAGAAGAGAAAGTGCTGTGGTTTGGAAGTGTTATCTGTTAGATAAAGGTTTGGTCCCCAGCTGGTGGTGCTACTGGAAAATAGTGGAAACTCTGGTAGGCGGGGCCTAATGGGAGGCAGTTGAATCATTGGGGGTGTGCCCTTAGAGAGGATATTGGCACCCTGGCTCCTTCCTCTCTCTCACCCCTTTGCTTCCCAGCTGCCCTGAGGTGAACAGGCCTCCTCCACCATATGCTCCTGCCACGATGTACCATGGTGACACAGCCCCAAAGCCACAGGGTCAAGTTGTCATTGACTGAAATTGTGAGCCAAAATAAACCTTT
Organism: Marmota marmota marmota; assembly: GCF_001458135.2. Lineage (NCBI taxonomy): Eukaryota > Metazoa > Chordata > Mammalia > Rodentia > Sciuridae > Marmota > Marmota marmota. Next base: position 14,135,755 of record NW_026000185.1, on the reverse strand, counting down.
CCTCCTTTTAAGTTGTTCATCTCAGACATTTTGTCATAGCCACAGAAAGCTGACTAACAAGGCTTATAGGACTGGTTACCAGACATATGGGACATCTGCTGTTACTCCTCCTCAACACCCATTCCCTTGCATTTTAGTAACAGCAGGTCAGTTTATCTCTGGGGGGACTACTCCTTTCCTACAGAACACAGCCTTGGTGAGACAACCCATCAGGGCACTTGCCCTTCTCTGAACAGGGGGTGGGAATGTGACCAAAGTTGTGCCAATCAGACCTTTCCTCCATGTGAATATTTTAGTTTTTGGAGAGGAACCTAAAGAGAAAATGGTTGGAACCCAGAACCTGGCTCTGGGTTCTTGGTACTTCTGTGTTCCCAGGGGGCTGTCCTGGGAACATGGCCATGGACATGGCCCATGTTTGGGGCTGTTGACCTTGGATAAGTAGCTTAACTTCTATGGTTAAGTTCGTTATCTGAACCTCTCCTCCCCCAGGGTGGTTATGGGGATTTGATGAAATAATATAGGTCAGTATTTCCCAATCTGATTCATTTGAGTATGGTTTCTTCCCACCAGATGTGCCTACACCTGCACTATTGTTCTTTATATTTGTCTTTACACTGATTCATTTGTATACATTTATTCAAGAAGAAAAATTCACCCAGTGGTTTGGGAGGCTGAGGCAGGAGGATCAAAAGTTCAAAGCCAGCTTTAGCAAAAGCCAGGTGCTAAGCAACTCAGTGAGGTCCTGTCTCCAAATAAAATACAAAATAGGGCTGGGGATGTGGCTCAGTGGTCAAGTGCCCCTGGGTTCAATTTCGAAGAAGAAGAAGAGGAGGAGGAGGAGGAGGAGGAGGAGGAGGAAGAAGAAGAATGCATTTAATCAGTACCACTTGCTAAAAATAGGTAACAGAACTGGGCATGGTGGCACATACCTATAATCCCAGGAACTCTGGAGGCTGAAGCAGGAGGATCACAAATTAGAGACAACTTGAAAATTTAGTGAGACCCTTTCTCAAAATAGAAAATAAAAAAGGGCTGGGGATGTAGCTCAGTGATAAAGTGCCCTGGGTTTAATCCTCAGTACCACAAAAAAAATTGTAAAAAAAAAAATAGATTTCAGGAATATCTATAGTGAAACCCAAAATATGCCCTTAAATTTTAACCTAAAGATAGTCAAATGCTACCTGCTCTCTCTGCTTAAAAGAGAATCTAGCAAGAATTAAGTGTTAAAGGACACAATGACCAAGATCTCAAGGAAGACTTTCCCACTTTAATTAACTAACAAGAAGGACTAATTTAACATTATTGAATGCCTTGTGGATCTGGTACCTGGCATCATCTTTTGGACCACGGGGCAGAGCATTTGGCTCAGCGCTGATACACGAAGTGTTTCAGGGGGTGCCTGGCCTGGGGTGGGGTCAGAAAGCAGGGCCCTTGTCCCCAGACTGCAGTGCAAGCCCTCTGTGAGGCATGTGTGATTTATTCGTCTCCACCTCGGATCCTCCCCTAATTATCCCAATAATAATTATATCCATGAAACCAAAGCTCAAGTTACTACATTTTCGCTTAAGCCTGTGACTATCCTGAACCCAAGGACCTGTTTACATGAGACTTGGATTAAAAAAGAGGGAAAGAAGCATAAATAACTGAGTAACCGTGATATATGTGAGTGGGAGGAGGGAAGGGACCAGGCAGGCTCCAGAGAAATCCTCATGAAGGTGAGGGCCTGAGATCTCGGGGGACAGGGGACGGCCATCGGAAGACGCAGGAAACCAGAGCAGGTTAAAGGACCGAACTGAAATCGAAGAGAGGACCCCAGGGCAAGGAAATGGAAGGCAGAAGTCATCATCTCACACCTTCTCCTTTAGAGACCACTGGTCCAGCACATCCCCAGCAAAGTTAAAGTTCTTAGGCACCGACTTGTCACAGAGATTTATGGCTTCAAAGTCAGCAGTAGTCAGAGGCGCCCGAATCTGGTGATCGCCATGAAAGTGGCAGCCAGAGAGCTTGGCCAGCCAGGTGAGTCGAAACGTCCGGCAGTGGAGAAGAATCTTCATGGTCCCCAAAGGACTTTGTCTACGGATGGGGACACAGAGGTATCCCAGCCTGTGGGGAGAGACAGGTAGAGAATGTCAGCTCTGGCCATGTGCCCCTGGCACATTGAGGAGCCCCCAAAGAACACTCCATCCTTCTTCAGAGCTGTAGCCATTAGAGGCTGATGGGTCCCCTATCACTGGACTCTCCTTCTTCCATCTGCCTGTGACCAGGTTGGTTCCTACCTTCTGCCAAATAAAACCGAAAGCAGATAGAACACTTGCTGCCTGGATTGACATTGTCAACCTGTCCACCGAGTGTGCTGTTCTGATCCTGTGTGCTATCCCTCCTCCAGTAAACTCTTCATGAATGTCCACTTCTACCACTCAGAGTTGGCCTGCCATGGACCTTGATTCTGGCTACCCTGTTCTCCTTTTCCCTCAAGTTCCCATTACTATCGGTAACTGATTTGGGGGCAAATTACTTATCTTCTTTAACTTCCATGTTCTCATCTGTAAAACGGGGAAATATTATTTACCTTCCTCCTAGGGTTATTTAACAAGAAAATGTGTAAATACCTCGCTTACACCAATGCATGCAGTTGGTAACTACTGACACTGTAAAGATCATCTCCAGGAGCGCTGTTGTATGTAGCGCAGTTTCCTGGAGAGTCCTACTGTATTCATCAGGAGTTCTGGATTTCACTCTCATCTATGTCAAAACTAGCTTGGTGACATTGGTAGTCACTATTGTTTCCAGACTCCCATCTGCAATCTAATCTATTTTTACTAATTCTATAATCACTTCTTCTTTTGAATTTTCATATCTCCCATCTGTACCACTCATGTGACAGTTGTCTACCTGGTACTCTTTTTTTTTTTTAATGTTTTTTAGTTGTAGATGGACACAATACCTCTATTTATTTTTATGTGGTGCTGAAGATCGAACCCAGCTCTTCACACGTGCAAGGCAAGTGCTCTACCACTGAGCCACAACCCCAGCCCCCTATCTGGTACTCTTAATTATCATTTTTATCTATGTCTCCCTAATCTACCTAGATGGTGTGGGTAGAAGCTATGAATTACATTCTTTGACTACACCTGACTTATAGCCAATGATAAAAGCCAGTGTTTATGAAGTTATTGCTACAGCCCGGACACTCTGCTTTCCTGGTACCATTCACATGTGTGAGAAGCTTGAGGCTGGTGCTACTGTTATTTACATTTTGTGGATGAAGACCCCAAGGCTCATGTGGACTTAATGAACTTGCCCAAGGTCATCCAGCTCATGGTGGCAGAGGCAACGTTTGAAGCTCTGTGGTCTGGCTTCAGAGCTTGGTTTCTCTTTGCTGGTTAAGTCTCCTTTGTACTGCCTTGTCCAGTAAAGGCTTCTTGTAGGTGCCGAACACCCTCACCCTCTGCCCTTTGGTTCTATGCAGTTGATTTGAATGGAGTGGAAGAATCTGCTGGTGCAGAGGGCTGCTGGGCCTGAGCACTGGCATAAGAACTGAACAACAGAACAACAGAGATCCTCTCATCGTTATTGCTAAGTCCTCTTTGGTGCTCAGAGTGATGTCTGCACAAGTCTGCTCTAGCCCAGAAGAGCTATGTCTGGCAGTACTATCAGTATTAAACTCTCTTATGTCAGGGTAGAAAGAGGGCAACTGTCTGGGAGTGTGGTGGAGGTATCACAAGCAGAGAAAAGAGGGTAAGAAGAAACAGAGTGGGCCGTGCTCATGATTTAGAATCCTACCAAGAGTGAGACCCCTGCATTCTCCTCCTAATGCAACAAACCCATACACACTTGAATCCGTAATTTTGTCCCTCTCAGTGACCTTTGCCAAGTTGCTCTCCAACTCTCCTTTTTGTCTGTGCAATGAGCAATGAACATAAAGAGAATACCTTCTTTGCTGGCTACCGGTGGGGTTTAAGTGAATACCTCTTCCTATGTCTGGTGCACGTCTGAGATTTAATAAATGCTGTGTATTAAAACCCAAACCTCAACACCATTTATGGCAGAAGGCTACTTGACATACAAAGAAAAAAAAAAAGTAGAAAAGCTATTGGACTGGACTAACGTTTCTTCACCTCTGTTTTAATGCCGTGTTGCTAGGCACCGTGCTGACATCTGTCCCCTTCAGCCTCAGCCCTCCTAACCTTCACTTCCATTGTTGAAACCTTTCCTGGTCTCAGTTAAATGATGCACTGGAAAGACTTTCAAGTCACAGGGCACCTTCCATACTTTTGCTTCCTACATCGAATAGTGAAGAGAACTTAGCAAATAGCTTTTAATTGATAAATAACTTTTAATACACATCTGTTCTCCATTTTCTCTTCTGAATTGAAAAAATGATGACATTTCACGGATTGTTTATTGCCCAGACCTCCTGAAAAGATTTTCCTTATCTTAATAAATGACCACATTAGCATACCAACAAATCTGAAACCACGTATTGTAAATAATATACATTTCATTACTGCCTGTGTTCTGTGCATTGGCAAAGAGGATTAGGCAAACTCAATCATTAGTTCATGAAAAAATACAAACCAAGATATTACAGAGTAGGACTTTTCAAGTTTCAAAAACTTTAATTTTTTTTTTGCTAATAACATTCCTTATTTTCTATCTCTTTGGTTTGCCTTTGACTTTCAGAATAGATTTGGTACAAGATGGACCTTTAAGGACACAGCAAAACTCTGAGGAGCCGCCATTTTGCATCAAACACCGCCATTTCCTGACTCGGGAGCCTGTAACAAGTTTTTATGACTCCACGGTCAAATCTGAGGGTTGAAGACTATGTTATCCCAACACATTTTCTTTGTAGAAATTTGTATATAAATATGTTTAACAAAATATCTCCAGAAAGTTTCTGTAAAAGTGAGAGAGTTGAAGTAAGTGACATCCAAAGGGTGATGTCATTTTTAGTGACTTCTTCAGAGTTCAGAGAAATCATAACAATGAGAAAAAAAATTATCAAGCACTTGGTGGACACTCATATTGAGGACTTTCATGTAATACCTTGCTTCATTTTATCGTTGGCCCTGGGATGCAAGTATTTCACCTACACACAGTTTACTATTTCATGCGTCAGATACCAGAGGCCCCGAGAGGCAAAGCAATTTACCAAAGGCCGTTCATATGAGCAAGCAGCTTGGGTTCCAGTTTCCCTTTGTTCTCTCCATAGCCAATGCAAGGAAATGCTATCCCAGAATTTTTGCTCTACTTCTACCAACTTTGGTCAGGTAGCACGGTCCATTTTTCTATCAAATGGAGAAGACCTGGGGTTGGGTCTGCAGTGATCCAATCATGGCAAGACAATACGCCTCCTGTGCTACAGATTTAAATACACTTTCACAACTTTGCATTTATTAGTGTTGCCTCCGTGTAACCACTGGCATCTGACCTTACCTGAAAAATGGTATTATTGATCTGGAAAGGCCTTCAGCTCCTTTGCAAAGACTCAGCTCTGTATCTGCCAGAATACTGGTTCCTTCCTTCTCTTTTGGTGATGTCTATGCCATTGTGGCCCCAAGTCTCTGGTGTGCAGTTGGGAGGCTCCTAATCCTGTGGGAGGAGAGTTTTTGTTTCGTGGATAACCTGTGGTTAAAGGGACAGCAGCTTATAAGACCCAGCTGGGAGGGGAGAAAGGAAATACAGGAGCAGCCGTCTCTCACAATTCAGTGCCCAACAATGGCTAAGCTCCAGAACATTAAGGGATTACACTCATTCTTGCAGCTGATGATATTGAGATCCATACTTCTCAAGGGGCCTATTACCCAAGCCTCTGGACTTGATTATCAAGTAGCCCAGGACATTGGCATGCTCAATTATTATGGCATAACTGGATCTGAACTGCAAGCTTGTCAGAGTGGTAGAGCCGAAGGAACCACACCCAACCGGTCACTTGGAGGCCATTCCATTGCAAATCCTCCCAACTCCTGGCTTTTACTGAGTACCTACTGTGTGCTAGCAGCTACTAAATGTCTATCCAGATGTTATATCATTCGGAAACCATCTTGAAACAATGTTGCTGACTATCTTATGGGTGACTTTCATTTTCTTCCATTTTTTTTTCCTAAAAATATACATACATGTTTTATACCGTGAACATACCTTTCTCATATTTTTAAAATCAGAAAACTTTATAAAATTATTTCTAGTGGGCATGAGGTATACAGTTGTATACTCCCCAGAGCTTGCTGATTTAACTTCAAACCTAGACCTTCATGTTTAAGGCACATTCTAAACTATAAGGGGCCCTGTGATTGGCAGGGAACTTGCTTTGTTCTCATGGTTTTGCATGGATGATGGGAAAAAAATGGCTTTCTGGACTTTTTATTTTTTCAAAAGGGAGTGAGTTAGGCTAAAATAAAACTCATGGCATATTCTCACCAGATGCAAACCTGACCCTTACAGATCTTCCCTTTTATCCTTGGTGAGGACAGCTTCTCACTAGGAACATGTGCGTAATAAACAGACTCATGTGCACCTGTCTGATACACACACACACACACTGTATAAAAATCAGTGCAGAAAGAAAATTATGAGGACCACATCCAATCTGATTCCAGGGTTTGAGAACCTGTACAGTGCCTGTCAGGCAGATATATCCCATTACTAAGTAATTGTGGTTACCAAAAAAAATGGGATCAAAATATTTTTCTTTTTCTTTCTTTTTTCATAAAAGAGGCTTATTTTGCTCCTACTTCTGCAAACGAGGGAAGACATTTGACCTTTGACTTCTTGAGCCTGGCTTATTTTACTTTGCATGATATCCTCCAGATTCATCCATTTACCAGCAAACGCCATAACTTTATTCTTCTTTGTGGCTGAGTTCAGCTCCATGGTGTATTAGTAACCATATGTTCTTTATCTTTTCATCTGTTGATGGGAAGCTGGGTTGGCTCCTTGGTAGGGGGTGGGNATATATATATATATATATATATATATATATATATATATTTCATTTATATTATATTATATTGCCTTATCTATATATATGGTAGGGAATGTGGCCCAGTAGTTAAGACCCTTGGTTCAAATCCCAGTACAAAAAAAAAAAAAAAGAAAAGAAAGAAAAAGAAAAATACATACCATTTGCCTAGAAAAAAAAATCCTACTTTCACCTGATATTGAGACCAGAGTGAAGTTTTTCTCCTGCATCTTTCTGTGAACGTCATTTTCTATATCCTTCCTACGCTAAAGTCGGCAGTGAATTTCTTGCTAGTTCATTTCTATACCCAAGACAATAGCATTCCAGCAACCTACATAAGTCTGGATGCTCTGCTTAGGTGGTGGCTGGATTGACATCCTTTTCTGAAATTTAAGGCAAATCCAATAAATACCATAACAACTTCACTTAGAGACAGGCCAGTGAGCATCACCGGATAAGTACAGTATTTCAGGCAGTCACTGGGAACTGGGTACCCCAGATGAATAAGATATGGTGTCTGCTGTGAAGAGTGTCCCATTGGGCTGAGTTTGTGGCTCAGTGGCAGAGTGCTTGCTTCACACATGTGAGGCTGTAGGTTCGATCCTCAGCACCGCATTAAAAATGAATAACAAAATAAAGATATTGCACTAAAAAGAAAGAGAGAGAGAGAGAGAGAGAGAGAGAGAGAGAGAGAGAGAGATCCATTCTGGAGAGGGGTGGGGGAGAAATATGAAGAAAGTAATACACTCGAGTGCTGCATGTGTCACGAAAAATGTGTGGAGGGAGAGGTTGATTATGTCCCTATGGTGCTGGAGAAGAGACATGGACGTGTTTCACCAGAAGGCGTGGAGGACGTGTAGGAAAGGAAGATCTCAGGGGCAGACAGGAGTTGAGAGGTGTTCCAGCAGTGAGACAGAAAGGTTGCTTGGCTCCTGAATTCTGTTTCTGTTCCACAGGAAACTGGGAGAGATTAGTCCTATATTCATCAAGACCCACTTGGTTGTGACAGAATTCCCATCTACACAGATGGAGGAGAAAATGACTGCCAAATCAAGGGTGTATTGTCAGTCAAACCACAGGGAGGCTGAGGTGCAGCTGAGTGTCAGGGCTCAAACATCATCAGGAGTCATTTTGCAACTCTGTTTCTCCATATGGGTTGATTAAATTTCCTTTCCTCAAAGATGGTGGAGAACCTAGATCCTTGCTAATTCTTTTCTCCTATGATCCCTGCCACTAAAGAAATGGTCTATTTCATCTATAGTTTGAAAAATTCTGGAGAAGAATTTTGGATTGGGTTCAGCACCACCCAGGGGCCAATGAATGGAAGCCAAGGTGGGGAGGGAGTCAAGAAATAGTCTAGAAGCTACCATGATGGTTGTGCAGTTGGGGACAGGCTATCCCAAGAAGTTCATTGCTGGGCACACACAGCTGGATATCCTTCTCACTTAGTGGATGCTGATTATATACTAAGGTCAGGTCCAGGCAAGAGAGATGTGAGTGCCCAAAATTCTCTCAGAGGGATGTCATGAAAAAAAAAAATTACTAATTTTTAGATAACTTGCTACTAAATTCAACTCCTTAGTTGCTCTCCTCTCCTCAATGCTTTCTTCTAGTACTTAGGGCTGAGGCCATACAGTCATGGTCCTTTGGGTCCATTTGGCTCTTTGAACATCTCTGAAGCCTTTGAAGGCTTCATATGGATTGTAAGAGCTAGATTCTCCCTTCTACAAGGGAGAGTGCATGTTCTGTGCTTTCTTGGTTATTCAGGAATCCCGTGGGAGCCTCTTGGTTCAACTAGGAAGACAAAATAACAAGTCACCATTGGATTGCCATCAGTCTTCTAATGGTTCTTTTGTAAGGACCAAGATTTCTTCCAGTGATGATAAGCGCCAGGGACCTTGTTATGCAGGAGATCCCAGGGGGCATATGGATATGCAGCCTGGGTCATTATCTGAACCTCCAGGGAGCCCCCACCCCATCCTTGGCAAGAGTGGAACTGAAATAATTATAATCCAGGATACATTTTATGGGGAAGACAGTAAATCACGTCAAAATAGAGAATCTACAACTGACCCCTTAGGTAGGTAAGCTCTTGGACCAGAGACTGAGAGTATTGAAGGACTCCACAGGGTCTTATAATCACATCAATTCAGAAAAATAGATGTTTATTAATCCTGAGAGATTTGTTTCACTAGGAAAAGTGTGCACAAAGTAATAGCAGCTATCCCTGCATGCATACAGTATGTTGTAATTTCTTAGGATCTCCTAGGCTACTATTTCAGCTAATCCTCACACAAAAAAATCCTGTGAGGTAGACAATAGTAGTACTATTATTTTATAAACAAGGAAACAAATTCTGAGAGGTTAAGTAAATTGCACAGGACCAAGTCTTATTTTAATGCTTAATTCTTTCTCTTTCACATCATCAATTTTCAGCATAATGAGTCGGTGCCCCAGCAATCTGTAACGATGACAAATTTCCAAAGTATGGTTGTGAATTCATAAAATTTTAATTCTATATAGTTACATACATATTCAGTATTTCAATCCAATACAGGCATTTTTAAAAAAATGCTGAAATCGTCCCAAAGTGACTCCTACTTCCGTGTCCTTTTGATATAACCCTGTTGGCCTTTGAAAGCTTCTTTAAAATGCTTCCATAGAATGTTCTGGGTTCATCTTAACTGTTTCCTATCCCAGCACTAAAATCAGCCATTTCTCCAAGGACTCCTGGTTTCTTTTCGTGAGAAATGGTGTTTTGACAATCAGTTGGCCAACCATCATTGACTATTGTGCTTTCCTAATAATATAAGAGGACCGACCAGGTCTGTCCTCACAATATTAGCATGATAACTGTGGCATGTCAGCCGGTAACACACTACATTCGAAAGGAGCTGGGAGGCAGGGCACCACTAAATTGAATGTCCCTTCTGATTCCAGTGAATCAGCATTGCCTGTTTGTATCGATATGTATTGGGTTGAAGCCTATTTTTGTTTATAGTACATTTTACTCCTCCAATGCTGACTAATTAACATACTTCGCGCTAGATCCTGTGCAGGGTTCTGGGGATGCATAACAGCTCGTAGTTCCTGGAATGAATGGGGCTGTCACTCTTGTCTTTATCCCTTTTGTAAGTAGTGGCCTATGCATTACACAGTAGGTGACTTTGAGTTGTGTTTTCTCGGCAGACAGGCCAGGTAGAGTCAATGACGGTGACACCATTGACTTCAAGTTCTATCTCCCGAGCCTTCCATCCCCAGCGGACAATTGCCTTCGCAAGTCTGTTCTTACACAGAGTTCATATTTTCAGAGATTTCTAAAGGATACAGGGATTCTTAGATTCCAGGTTAATTGATCAAAACACAAACTCCGTTTCTTCTAGGCCAGTGGGCCGGACCCCAGGTGCAGCCAGAAGAAAAAAGAGCTGTTGTTTCCTATGAATGGAAATAAAAAACCAGCATTTAAGAGTTTAAGCCATATTAATGATCGGCATTTCAGGGCCCCAGATGGCATAGGTTGGATTACTGCATATATTCAGATTTTACCCTAAATGTCACCAAGAGGGAAGGTGTTAGCTTGCCCCAATTCTCATTTATTCAGCTGGATGCTCAGATCATGAGAAACAGGAAGCCTATACTGGCATAATAAATATTTTTAGAGCCTTGTCATTATTGCCTGGCCTTAATCTACTGGAATATAAATTCCATGAAAGGAAGGATTTCTATCTGTTCTGTTCACTAGTCTTTCTCAAACACTTTGGTAATGCCTGAATATAGTAGCTTCCTCAAATACCATTTGTTAAATGAATTGATATTTTTCTCCCATAACAACACTGATCTGTGCAGGTTGTACTTGGTGGACTCTGCTTTGTCTTGGTTCTTGTGTGTGTGTGTGTGTGTGTGTGTTTCCCTCCCAAGGGATGCACCTGTGTCTTGAATGTGACATTAGTTTAGTTTCCCACTTGCGAACTGCTTTGTCAAATTGAACAACCGATATTCTTTGTAGTGAAAAAAATATCTGGAGGAATGATTTCCACGGATGCAGTTAGTTTTAACATTTTTCAGCTTCAAAATAAAATGCATACATGTGTACTTGGGGGCATTTGTCATGCATAAATAGAGGTGGCAATTTGTCATACCTTAGCATACTCAGAGAGGGAAGATTCAGTTTACATCACCCAGGATAAACTACACCATGATGAACAATAAATAATCCCTCAGGCCTCAGTGCTCAATAAAATAGCAAAGGTTTGTTTATCTCTTGCTCTTACTACTTATTTAACATAGATCAGCTGAGAGGTCTTGGGTGGCCCGCTGATGGAACAGCTATTTGAAGAATTGTTAATAATTGTGGAAGAGGGAGAAATTATATGTTCCAGCTCACAGTGCATTGGCCAGAACTTGACTCGTGCAAATTAAAGTACCATCTGTGGGGCAGAGAGATGGGTGATAACTAACAACAGTGGTGGTTTTACCAGAATGTTCTAGATTCATTCTGTTTCTTGAAAGTGTTTCACAACAGAACCCAGTAGCAATTTCTTAGAAGAGCCGTGCTTAAAAACAACCAATCAACCAAAACAACAAGAAGAAAACAAAGTGTGTGTTGAGGGTATAAACAATTGCATGCTTAACCTTGGGTTCAGTACCCAGCACCATTAAAAAACAAACAAACAACAACAACAACAAAAAACTGGCCATTGAATTCAGGCACTCGACCACTGAGCCCCATTCCCAGCCCTATTTTGTATTTTATTTAGAGATAGGGTCTCACTGAGTTGCAAGCACCTTGCTTTTGCTGAGGCTGGCTTTGAACTCACGATTCTCCTGCCTCAGCCTCCCCAACTGCTGGGATTACAGGCGTGCACCACTGTGCCTGGCTTCATGCTGGCCATTTTGCAACCTCAGCAAAATTGGTCTTTTACACTATGCAGCAGCAATTAGGTCATAGAATTTTTGGAATTAGAGAGGTGAGTTTGAATTCCAGTTCTGCCCCTTAGTAGCTCTGTGGCATTATGTGAGACACTTCGTCTTTCTGAGATTGGTACTATCATCTCTAAAAGGACTCTACCTCTCACATAGGATAAAGTTGTTACGGAGATAAAATGAGATCCTCTAGTGAAGGACTTAGCATGCAGCTGTCTGGCATGTCCTATGGATTCAGAATGTGGTAGCTAGCTTGAAAGATGGAAAGCCTCATATTTTATTAGTTGGTATCTCTTGGGCCAAGTTTTCTTGGCAGGCAAGATTTTTATGTCCTCTGGAGGTCTGGCAATTAAGACTGCTCAATTTCTCTGTAGGGAAATGTTCTTTGAAACAATTCTTCAGATTTCACTTTCATGGATTCTCTGAGTCCGCCCAGTCTTTAATTATATTCTCCATACTACAGACTCTAGAAATCTCCATATCGGAGTCTCAATCTCAACCACAGAATAACCAGGACATTTTGTGAATATACTGATGCCTGATCCCACCTTAGACCGACTGAATCAGTTTTTCTGGGACTAGAGACCCAGTGATCTATATATTTTTTTAAAGCTCCCTTGGCTATTCTAACAAGCAGTGAGGATTGCTCAAGCTCTCGCCCACGTCTCCAGCCCCATCTATACCAATCCTCTCTCCTTTGCTCACCAGCGCCTGTCTTTGTTGTTGAACGGGGTAGAGTTCCTCCTATTTCTGTTCCCTCAGTGGGCCGTGTGTTCAGCTCAGATTTCCGCATGATTGATTCTTGTTTGTCAGGTCTCAAATATAATGTGATTTATTCAAGATTTTACTTCATTACCCCATTCCAAAGTTGCATTCCATATCTTGTTTAATTACTTTTCTAACACACTGTGATCTGAGCTATTTACACATTAATTTGCTTATTTGCTACCTGTCTGCCATTAGCATATAAGCTCCAAAACTAGAAAGCCCTTGTCTGACTTATTTTCTATTATGCAACAGAATACCCAGGGCATAGGATAGTATCTGGCACATAATGGCTACTCAATAAATATTGTCGAATGCAGTTATTCTCGTCTGCGATTCACTGATAGAATTGCATACCATCATTTTAATGATGAGTTTTTATGATGTGTTCACAGAACAATCATTTCCTTAAAAGCGAGCCTAGCAATTTCAACTTCCTCATGGCCCTTTATGTGGTTTTAATATTGTTTAACTATTAAAGGGTTAAAAAGAAGAAACATTATAGGTAAATAGTCAGCATTGTAAAACAACATCACTGCTTTTATATAAAGAGTTCTGTGATGATTCAGGGATTTCTTCATCTCCCTTAGACTTGAATTTTGCATCTCGAAAATGGGACTAATGCATATGGGAGTTGTACATAGGGAGTGAGAAAGTCCATACAACGCCTTTGTATACAATTCTTACAGTCCCGAAGCCTAGAAGTCACTCCTCCCACCCCTTTGAATCTGCCCCACTAGCCAGGTAGTAATAAAAGCCTGTTCACCAAATAGATCAGGCATTTAGTTGTTTTAAGTCTTGCTTTTGCTTAGGAGGGGGAAGACGCATTTAGAATGAGCAGGAAAAGTATCAAGTTTGAACTTTGCCGTTTATTAAGTTTTCTATTTAACCTTGGGCAAGTTACTTAAAATCTCACACCTCAGCTTATTTATGAAATGAGGTCCGCTAAGCAGACTCAGACAATATAAACAACATGCTGGCACACAATCTATGTTCAATATGTGGTGCTTGTTATTACTGCTATTCATGAAGCTGTGACGTGCAGATATTTTCAGCCTGTGGACTTTGACAAATGAGATCAAAGACTAATTTTAATCCATTTGATCTCATTTTCTAGAAGTATTTTATTCAGTGTAAAAATGAAGCAATAGTTGTCATCAAATTATAAATACGAGAACCTCCTTGGCTTGGTTCCCAGAACACCCCCCCCCCTCCGGAAACTATGCAGACACCTTGACAACAGAGACAGGTCAGGGGTCTGAGCATTCATCACAGTGTACTTCAAAGTTCAGAACACCCTGTCACTGTCAAGAGAAACAAGTCCCCAGAATGCACCATTTGTTATGTCTTTAACCAAAGACATAAAAGCAGCATGTCATTCTGTGGATGTTAAATAGTTATTTTATATAGTTTCTTTCTAGTTCAATCAATAGGAACTGCTTATTGAATGCCAATAATGCAGTACAATTCACTTCTTGAAGACAGAGCAAGAGGTTTATTTATGGCCACTTGACTGAGGTGTGAATTCCTGGAGGCTAAGTGAAATGATTGGGTATCTTGTGTTATAAAAAGCATTAATGTGTTCTTGATTTTATCAAGGCAGGTTCCAACCATCCAACCATCCATCCATACACAATTACCCAGTAATTACCATATGCTAGTTATTAATCTAGCAAAGGTGAACAAAATATAGCTCATAGTCTTGGATACCCTTTGTTAGAACCCTTGTTATATTTTCATTCATTCATCTGGTAAGTCCTCAATGTGGACTAACTTGATGCAAAGCACTGTGGGGAATATACAGGGTATAACAGAGTCTCTGAAGGTCAATCTCTAACAGTTATCAAGGAGGATGAGTTGTAAGATGGCAACAATCCTTGCATCATATGTCAGGAGTCCTGGATTCCAATGCCAACCTTGCCCTGAAAACTCTTGGCCAGCCAAAAGCTTGATTTCTGCGCCCATCCCTCCAACTCCTCTAGGGTTGTGTGCACTTGTATGCCTCTCTGGACCCCAGTCGCTTCTCTTTCAGTTCTTGCTCTCTTACTGCCATTATATCTCCTTCCCATCATTTTTAGTATCACCACCTGAAGACGTTTGTGTTATCTGCCCACCTACCAGGACCATCAATTCACAGCATTATTCTACTCTTTTTCTAGTTTCATCTCATCTCTTCTCTTGCTAATAGCCTCAATTTCCTTTTACCCTTATCCATACATGGTCAAGAAAACCCCAACTAAGAATCACAGTAATGATTCCTCTTCTTATCTGTCCCAGAGCAGCTAATGTTAAAAAACAAAAACAAAAGCAAAAACAAACAAACAAAAAAAAAAAAAAAAAAAAAAGTAAAACAAGCAACCAAAACCCCGCATGCTTTGCAGACCAACAGTTCAAAAATTATGGCCTCCTTCCTCAGGGGTGTTTGGACATGATTGGGAAGCTCCAATCATAGAAAACAATTTGGAATAATGATTTAGCACAAAGGGTCTCAGATTCAGAAGGCTGGGCTTCAAATCCCAGCTTACTCAAGCCACTTAACCAAGTGGTATTTTCTGAGTCTGCATCCCAAACTGTACCAGTTCTGAGTCTTACTTTCCTTCTCCATAAAATGGAAGCCTGGTAATACTCACTACATGGGGTTGAGGATTAGATAGACATAAGTGAATGTTTAACAAAGTACCAGACGTGCCGTAAAGGTCAGTAATATTCCTCACTGTGGCCATCCTTAACCTCTTCAGTCTCCTTACACTTTCTACTTGCTTTCTTGATCAGAACTTTGCTTCTTCCTCTGAGGCCCATCAGCAAGAATTTCCTCACCTTGCATCCCCTCCCCACCTCCCTGCTGCCACACCTCACTTTCTGCAGGGCCAGGTGCAGAGCCAGCGCGAGGTTGCACTGGATTCCACATCTTGGTCTCTGCAGATGCCTCAGGTAGTTTTATACTTTTAAAATTTATTTTTATTTTTCATTATTTATTCGTTGTAATTAATTATGCATGACAGCAGAACACATTTTGGATCATTGTACACAAATGGAACATAAGTTATCATTTCTCTGGTTGTACATGATGTGGAGTCTCACCCCACGTGCAGTCAAACATGCATCTAGGGTAATGATGTCCATCTCATTCCACCATCTTTCCTGCCCCCATGTCCCCTCTGCCTCACATATTTTTAAATCTCTCTTCTCTGCCAGCTTCTCCTGCACTGAACTTTCTTGTGAGTTCATACACATAGGCAATTATTCTGTATTTAAAAAGCTGTCTGCTTACATTTCTCTTTGCACTAAATTCATACCGGAAAAGTCAACTTCAGGTGAGTCGACTGTAACCGTTCCTCTACCCACTCTGTTAGCCTTCTGGTCCTCTACCCTCCTGAAACTGCTTCTGTCCTAATCATAGGGACCTTCTGAGTGTGAAAACCCTTTATAGTCCATCTTGATCTCTTAGCTACATTGGAGATTGTTAACAACCCTTCTTGCAATGGCTTTTCTTGGTACTCGTCATTTCATTCTCTTTTAGCTTTCCTCTTACTTGCCTGACTGGTCCTGCTTCTTCTCTTTTCTGGACTCTTCTGAAATGTTGGTATCTCCTGGAGCTTCACCTTCAGCCCACTGTTCTTCTGGTGTTAGGTCCTGTGCGTGCACAGTGACCTCATTCACGTGCATCCACTTGACCATGATTTAAGATTCCCAAGGTCTAGCTCTAGTCTCAGCATCACTTTTGAGATTTAAACCCTTATGTCCAACTGTTTCCTGAACATCTTCACCCAGTTATCCAGTGGGCTCCTTGAAAACTCAGCATAACGATGCTTGAATTTGTTATTCCCTTGTCTCTAGAATGTAAGCTCGGGAAGGTAGGGCTTCTTGCCTGGTTGTTACTTGGCATGTCTCTAGGGCCTAGGACATTGTCAGGGACACATTTGGTGCTCAGCTCACGTTGGTTAAATGAATAAACAAAGTCCTTTGTCTTCTTCACCAACCCGTTCTTCCTTCGGGACGGCAATAGGACCAACCCGGGTTTCATGTCACCTCCCCTTTCCTTAATCCTTATATTCCATTGGTTTCCTAGTTCCATGTATCCATGCTTACTGATCCGCAGTAAATTCCGTCCTCTACATTCTCACCGATACTTGGGGGGTTTAATAATCTCTACTTCATTTCTATCTTGGATTTCCTTATTCATATAATGGGAATAACAACATGACCTATCTCCTAGGACTGTTGTAAAATTCATTGAGGTGATATGTTCAACTAATGATGTTAAAGTTGTTCACTTGTTAAAACAGTGTCATTCATATTTAAAAAATTTTTCTTTTTAGTTGTCAATGGACTTTATTTTATTTATTTGTATGCAATGCTGAGAATAGAACCTAGGGCCTCACACATGCTAGGCAAGTGCTCTACCACTGAGCATAATCCCAGCTCCAGGGTCACTCATATTTTTCAATTATGATTTTCACTGAGAAAATGTAGCATCCTGTTCCGTCATGATACTTGTCTGAATCAACCACTGCATTGAAGGTTGTAATTTTTTTTTAGTACCAGGATTGAACCCAGGGGTGCTTAAGTATTGAGTCACATCCTCAGCCTTTTTAAAAAAAATATTTTATTTTGAGACAGGGTCTCGATGAGTTGCCTAGCCCCACTAAATTGCTGAGGCTGACTTTGAACTTGAGACCCTCCTGCCTCAGCCTCCCGAGCTGCTGGGATTACAGGTGTGCACCACCCTGCCTGGCTTGGAGGTTGTAATATGTTGATTTCCAAATTCAACCTCCCTTCTGCATTTACTAACTGCAATTTTTCCTTTTAATGATCTTGTGGTGGTTAATCTTGATTGTCAACTTGATTTGATTAAGAAGCATCGGGCTGGGAGGTGGCTCAGTGGTTAGGCACCTCTGGGTTTAATTCCTAGTACCAAAATCAACCAACCAAACAAACAGAAGCATCTAGGAAACAGGGAAAGCACTGAGGATGTACCCAGAGATGACTGGAATATAGGTCAGCACACCGAGGAGGGAGACCTACCCCGAGTGTGGGCAGCTCTGTCCAATAGGCTGGGGTCTTGGATGGAACCCAGCGGCAGAGGAAGAAGTGGGTCAGCTCATGCAATCCCCACTCTCCATTCTTGCACGAGGGTGTCTTTTGTTGCTGCCTTCACCTGTGGACATCAGGGGCAGCTCTTCAAAGTGGACTCACAGTGAGAATCGAACCTAGGGTCTCACACATGCTAGGCAAGTGTTTAGCATCCACATCTCAGAGAGAACATTTGGCCTATGGTTCTTTGGGATTGGCTTATTTCACTTAGCATGATAGTCTCCAGTTCCATCCAGTTACCAGCAAATGCCATAATTTCATTCTTTATTATGGCTCTATAATATTCAATTGTGTATATATACACATTTTCTTGATCCATTCATCTGTTGAAGGGCACCTAGATTGGTTCCATTGCTTAGCTATGGTGAATCGAGCTGCTCTAAACATGGATGTGGCCAAGTCACTGTAGCCTGATGATTTTAAGTCCTTTGGGTATAAAGCTAGGAGTGGGATGACTCGGTCAAATGGTGGTTCAATTCTGAGTTTTTGGAGGAACTGTCATACTGCTTTACAGATGGATGTACCAATTTGCAGTTCCACCACCAATATATGAATGAACCTTTTCCCCTACATGCTTGCCAACATTTACTGTTACTTGTATTCTTCATAATTGCCATTCTGATTGGAGTGAGATGAAATCTCAGTGTGGTTTTAATTTTTTAGCAAACCTTTGAGGAGCGTTCCTCATGTTATAAAGCTCTTTAACCTCAAAAATCAAACGTTACAGAAAAGTTACACATTATGCTCATGTCAGAGAATTAAATGAAAACAGAGAATTAAAGAAAAACTAAGAAAATTNGCCTGCGCTTCTCAAACCTCACCCCCAGCGCCACTTGGTATGTGCTTCTGCTTCCCGTCATGATCGGCTGCAGCACGTTGTGCACCCAAGCCTTAGAGCTGCACAAGCCTCCCTGGCCCACAGGCCCGAGTCCTCCTCACCACTGGGATTTTAATGCATGGAGCAGCACTTAAATCCAGACCAGCTGGAGTCAAAACCTGCCTCCTCTTCTCTTGGCTGTGGCTCCCTCCCCGAGCCCTGATCCGAAGCTCTCACGACTCCCCTCCCTAATCAATCCTGGTGGAGAGCAGAAGTTCCAGAGCCCAGATAATCTTCTTCTGACCAACCTCGGTCTTCCTAAGCTGACCTCTTGCCCCTCTCCTCTGGGTCTGAGGAAGTGACGTCACTCGACTTGGCAGAAACCTCCTTGGGCTCCTGAGACTGATTCCTGTGAGACCTTCGGTCTCCATGAGCTTCCCACTTCTCTGCCTGCAGACCCCTGCCCACTTGCGACTGTCCCTCCTAAGTGCCACCTCCTCCAACAAGGTCTCACCGCCCAACCACAAGGACAATTTCCCTCACTGTGTTCTTAACATAACTCCTCCAAGTCTCTGTTATGGCATCTGCCAGCTTCTGCCTTGTCATTTGGTGCCTGTCTTATTTTCTCTGTGAGTGTCTGCTCTGTCATGTCTGATGTCACCTCCCTAGTTCTGTGTCCCCCCTGACAGCATCTGACACATGCCCTAATGAAGTTCCTGCCCGATAGATACACATATATGGAAAGAATTAACAAATGAGTGGGCTCTCTAGAGGGGAGGTCAGAACTGCCGAGTTCATAATGGGGATGCTTTTAACCTTAACTATCAAAATAAAATCCCCTCTCTTCCCGTTTTGCAGGTGTTGTTCAAATACCCCATCACCCAATTCCTGGCTGCACCAGGTGTATTCCGAATGACTCTACAGAAGAAATTTGCCAAGTATGTACAAGTGGTTGGTAACAAGGAGCTCTGAGTAGGATTTATTTATTTTTTTCTTAAGGATGTGTCATGCCATGAAAGATTTTCCTTTTTTTCTGGGAGGACTGTGTGTGTGTGTGTGTGTGTGTGTGTGTGTGTTGGAGGTGATAATTATCAACAATCAGCCTTAGTTAAATTAAAGCATGATCCACAGACCCAAGAGAAACCAACACTCAGTGCACCTTGTATCTTTGGGAATTTATTCAAATGCTATTATTATGAAATGAGAGACATACAGAGAGCATGCCCAAGATGGAAATCTACAGGTGAATCCAATGTAGAAAAGAAAATGCCTGTGGAACACTCACCTAAATCACAAAAATAGAACCTTGTCAGCACCCCAGAGGATTCCACGTGACTCCTCGGGTCCCCTAAAGGGAATCAGTATCTCAATCTATATGGCATTCAGTTCCCTGTCTAGTGTCCCTACTGTTATGGTTTACATAGGAGATGTCCCCCAATAGCTCATGTGTCAGACCCCACTGCAAGAAAGCTTAGAGGTGAAAAGATTAGGTTATGAAAGGTTTAATTTAATCAGTGCATTAATCCCCTGATATGGATTAATTGGGTGGTAACTGTGGGCAGATAGGGTGTGGCTGGAGGTCCTCGGTGGTGTGCCTTTGAGGTTTATATTTTGTTTTCCTTGAGCACAGTTCTCTCTACTTCCAGATGCATGTCCCCACCTGCTTCTCTTCACCACACCCTTACCTCGGGTCCCAAGAAAGGAGTCAGCTGTCTATGGACTGTCTGTGCCCCCAAGTCATCTTTTCCTCCTCAAATTGTTGTGGTCAGGTCTTTTAGTCACAGCAGTGAAATAGCTGTCTAAAACAGCTACTAAGGAAATATTCCTGAGCAAATAGGTCCATTTTACATGGTTTGAACTGTACGTCTGTAATTTTACATTATTCTGTGATACCTTGCTTCTTTCTTTGACAATGTTTCTACGTTGGGTCTATGGTGTTGCATATTGCTGTAGTTCATTTTCCTTTCACAGTTTTCTTCTTTCAGTCCCACCTTTAGTAGAGATGTGGGTAGTTTTCATATACGGGCTATTGAAAATCAGTGATCCATGAACTCTGACCCATGCACCTGGGTATGTATGAGCATGCATTTCTGAAGAGTTTTTCTTGGAGAAGAATTAACAGGTCCCACTGACACTACCCACTATTTGCCAAACTATTAAACTAGTATGCTACCAATGGAAATGTAGGAGAGTTTCTCTTGTTCCACATCCTCGCTAACATTTGTTATTGTCAAAGATAACTTTTGTCCATCTGATGAATGCACACCATTGTCTTACACAGTTTTATTTTAGCATGTCCCTGTGTTTGAAGGTTAATTTTTAGCTATCCAGATATCAGCTCTTTGAACCTGAGGGGCATTTGTCTATCTTTTAGACTCAGAAATTGAAATGGTTATTTCAAAAATCATAAAATCATAGTTAACATATTCTAGACATAAGAGTTAAAATATGAAGGAGCCTATTGCATACCCTTTTAGAGCTAACTGGATTAAAACTTGATTTTATTCATGAAGCCTTAGTCTGGCTGGATTCTGATTCCATTGAATTTCCAAGCTCATACATATCGCAGTTAATTTTTGCAACATTCCTCAGATGATGGTCTTTGTCCAAAGCCAGTAAGATTTCTTCAGTGCAAAATGAGCGACTCCACCAGAAATTCTGCTCACTTATGCACATGGGGCAAAGCCCAGAGGAGGGAGAGAGGCTCCTCAGTGGAACTCGCCCCTGCTCCACCTCTGTCTGCACCAGGAAAGGGGATGAGGTGGAAGGTGGTGCAGAAGCCACTCCCTCTGTCCTCCCCAGGGGCCGGCCAGGCACCGCCCATGCCAGCTGGGTCAGAAGCAATCCCTCCCCCCATTTTCTTGCAGGAATCCAACCCTGATTGGCGATTGTTCTTGGGAGCTTTAGGAGAACTTCAGGGGAGGGAGAGCTCCCACATCCAGGAACCCAGTCAATTAGGAGAAACCTTCCCATCAGACTTTGCTGTTCTCCCTGGGATTCCCTCTCTCTGAGCTTCTGTTTGCTCTGAGGTGTCTTCTGCTCCCTGCCAGCCTCTGTCTCTTCCCGCTCAGCCCCACCTTCCCCGAGGCCCTGGGGAAATCATCTCCAAACCCAGCTTCATTTCCCACCTAGAAACAAGATCCTTCAGGTCACCAGCAGCCCTCACTGAGGGCAGCATGGTCCTCCACCACCCAGCGTGTCCCTCAGGTCGTGTCCACACCCTGAGCTGCACATCTGCTTCCTTAAGATGAGTTCTGATGAACCCACTTTGCTCCCTCCCCAAATCCAAATTGAACCCGAATTTCCTGATGAGCCCAGTGCCTCACGACCACCCGCCCATCACTTGCCAGGAGAGATCTCGGGGGCTGGCAGGAAGGGAGAGACCTCCACTTGGCCTTGACCTCACCACAATGACCAGAAGTTGTACAGGAAAGTCAGGGAGTGGGCGGTGGATGATGCAGGGGACACCGCTGTCACCTGCTAAGGCACGGGCCTGGGGCCAGCTCCAGGCCTGACCCTGCTGCCCTCCCCCAGCCTCAGGTTCCCCACCCTGGAGCACTGCTGCACTGGCGGGGAGGCCCTGCTGCCCGAGGAGCATGAGCAGTGGAGACGACACACGGGCCTCCTGCTCCACGAGCTCTATGGACAGTCGGAGACGGTGGGTGCCCAGGCCGCGCGGGCCCTTGGACGGGGGCTGGGTCACTGAGCTTTGGAGACTGCTGGTCCTACTGCGTGTTGTGCTCAGCCCCACTGTGTGGCCCTCACTGCTCAGAGCCAACAGGAGGCTCCAGGGCTCCAAGCTCATTTGCCTCCAGTGGATTTACAGAAAGAGAATTCACAGCTGAAAACCCACCAGGACACCAACACCTGAGGACGGACAGGCACGGTCTCAAAAAGGGACCTAAGGACATTTTGCCACTGTGCCTGTGATGTTAGCTCAGGGAGCCCAGGCGTGGGTGGGCTAGGAGGACCTCTCCCTCAACAGGGAGACCACCACCTGGAGGTCCTGCCAACTCCACCATCTGTCCCTTCCCAGGTGGCCCCATGCAGAGGCATGGGCACTGGCTCCAGAGGGTCCTCTTGGGGTGGTTAGGGCCACAAGGTTTGACTGTGGAATGCCACCAGGGTGGATGAGGGACCAGAGACTCTCTGTATAGACCAGACACAAACACACTCTGTGTGAGCCTAGAGTGTCACTGGGCCACCATTTTGGAGGGCATTTAGGGTGGCATGCAAGCCTTGAACCTCCAAGACTCCATCAGCGGCAGCGTGGGGTGGGTGCTCCTCTCCCAACACATTCTCAGTCCATTTCTGATGCTGGGTGAGCCCATCATTCCTCCAGCTAACAGAGGGATGACCGCACCTCAGGCCCTGGGACAAACTGGAAAACCTAGTTCCTTTGTTGCAATTCAACACATTTATCTGACTCTTTTTTTTTTTTTAAAGAAAAAAATCACCTGATTGGTTTTCTTCCAAACTTAAAAAAAAGAAAAAGAAACATTCCGACTCTGGGCTGTTGGGCACCTCCTGCTCTCCCAGGAGGCAGACAAGCAAGGGTAGTTAGAGGTGTGGGGCTAATGTGCGGAGTGATGTGGGCAGCAAGTCCTGCAGAAGGACAATGACCAGCGGGCTTTCCTGCATCCTGGCCCGTTGCTGATCTCCCCTGCACCTTTGGGTGGCCTCACGCTGTGGTCCAACTGCAAATGCTCAGCCCTGGAAAGAGTGATAACGAGGAGCAGCCAAGGGGTCAGTGGTCAGGGAGGGGAAGGGGCGGAGGAGCAGTGGGGCCAGCACAGTGGGCACGCTCAACATGGCCCTGAGAAGGAGCTGAGGCCGATTCCTTCACCATCCAGGAGCCTAGAGCGAGTGCGTGTGGACGCATGGCCTCCCCTGGCAAGGACCCAGCCCGGCCCTGGTGTGTCTCTAGGCCCCACAGCACATGCCCCAGGTGGGGCTCACCCTCTGCATCTCTCTTTGACCCCTCACTGGCCACTGGTCTCCTCACACTTAAGACAGAGCCACCCCATGCTGGGGTCACTGAACAGTTGGGTCAGTGCCCTGAGCATGGAGTCCAGGACTTCAGCTTCCCCCACAAGGGCTCCTTGTACAGCATGATTGACATCTGTGCAGGGCAGGGAGGGGCCTGGGGCCGTGTTGTGTGAATTCTGCTGCTTAGTGACCAGCCTGGCCTCTTTGGCCATCCTCAATCGTCTCTCTTGTGAACAGGGAATGACTTGCGCTGTCTCCTGGGGAATGAGCATCAAGCTGGGCTCCATGGGGAAGGCCATCTCACCCTTCGACATCCAGGTCTGGTCCAGGTCTGGACCTCAGGACTTTGACTGGGCATAATGAGGGCCCAGCTGGCCCCTGGACCCTCCTGTGACAGTAGGTGGCAGATCCAGCCATGCTTCCCTGCCTGGTGTCCCCTCCCTCTCTCTCCCTCTTTCTCTTGAATTTCCCAGGGAGGCTTCAGTTGAGAGCTGCACTAAGCTTAGAATGGATTTGCACCGTCTGCTTCCTAGGTGACCTTGAAAGAGGCCCCTGTTTCTCTCATGGAGTCTGTTGACGGGCATGGGCTATCGGGTGTGTGGGGGTATCTGAGAAACGGTCCATCCAGGGGAATTGTGGACACATCCCACACTAGGGATTTTCTTTCCTTGGCTGGGTCTTGAGGGGAACTTCCTCAGGGTCACTACACATGTCCCCAAACCCCATGTGGCCCATGGCAGCTCCAAATCAGGGCTAGAAACCCCATCTCTCTAATCTTTATGCATGTAAGCTGCAAACAGTCTGTCATTGCATTATGTAGAAAACCGATGTATTTAGTCCTAAAGAAATCATGAAAAACAGTGAAAAAAAAAAAAAAAAAAAACCAGAAAAAGAATCCGAGTAATGATACAATGAAATACATTTTGCTTCGGTGCCGTTATCTGCATAAAAAGCCACAGAACTGGCTTGTTGTGGTTTAAAAGTAGAGCACCAGAACAGGAAGGTTGAAGTCAACTGCACAACAGTGACAGGTTATCAAGAGGGGAGAGGCCCAGCCTGTACAGGGACAGGGGACGTCCACAGGGGGATGCCAGGGTCACCAGGATTGAAACCCAATCTGGACAAAAGAAAGGAAGGGACACTGAGCAGAGTCCAGGACACTGAAAGGGAAGGTCATTCTTACAGCCCAGGAAGCTGCCCAAAGCCAAAGGCAACCTGCCATGTCCTCTTTGTCCCCTAGAGACACCTCCAAAGACCCTGGCAGGGTCAGGTGCCTTACGGGCGGGTTTCCTTCTGCACATGGGGCCAGGTGCACAGGCTCATGAGGACTGGGGGAAGTGACATATTGGGCCCGTGCACATGGGGCATTGTGAGGGGCCTCTTTCCTTCCAGAACTGGCACCTTGGAAGGTCCACAGCCATTAAAGGCAGTAACGTTTGTAACAACGGCTCTTGGTACTGCTTGTGTCAACACTTTACAGGCATTGTCCCAGGACCCTGAGGTGCCCTCTCCAGGTCCCTTGCACAGATGGGGACACAGATCCAGAGTGGTCAGGGAGGGCCAGTGTCCAGGCAGAGCAAAGTGTCAGAGGGACCTGGGTTTGGAAAGGGGCATGAGGAGTCGGGGAGACCCCTGAGGGGGAGGGCCCAGAGAAACAAGTGGCGCAGAGCCCAGCTCTGTGTGGGTGAGCCCTGCTCAGAGGAGAAGCTAGACCTGGGGGCCACGCTCCTGTCCAGCTCCTCCACCTGCTGCCCAAGCCGTTAGTCACTGTGGTGCCGGAATCATCTCATATTCCCCAGGGCATCATTGATGTGGAGCAGGGGGTGCGGCCCACTGTGGCACAGGCAGGGTCCTGGGGGGACTCCTTCCTCCCTCTCTTGGCTGCTAGCCCTGCTAAGCCCCAGCCAACACCTCCCTCTCTAATCACATCCTGATCTTGTGCTTTGCGTTTGTCCCCAGGGTCACCCTAGCCTGGCAATTCTCAGGGCCTGGGCATGACCCCCCAGAATGCCCTTCAAGTGACAGATGCCCAGCACTCAGTTTGGATCCAAGAAAACGCCACATTCTGTGATGTTCAGGGGGCAGATGATGTACTGCCAGGCCTTAGCTTGCCCTGTGTGTTGGGGTGTGGTGGTGTGTGTTTGGTTGTGCAAATCTGCCTGGGAACACGTGGTCTGGACTTCAGTGTCTGTGAGGTTAGAGTTGGGGGTGTGGGTTTTCTTTGGTGTGGCTGGTCCTGTGATGTCCTTTGATGTGCATCTGTGTTGGCCGTGCCTGTGTGTTCCCCCGTGAGTGGGTGTCACTGTGGACTTCACAACAAGGCAGACGTGCGTGGGATCTTTCCAGTGGTGACTAGCTGGGGTGAGTGAGAGGGGGACAGCAAGTTCTTCTCCACCCACAGGCTGGGACGCTTCTGCCCCTGCTCCTCTCTGCCTCTGGTCTCCCCCTGGTGGTTGTACAACAGACCCCAAGTGCAGCTGCCTGCACTGCCAAACCTAAAGACAGGCGAGGTGGCATTAAGACACCCAAACATTTACAAAGAGAAAGCTGGGACCAGGTAGGCATCAACCTCTGATGGGAGAACAATGACCCAGAGTAGCACAGTATGTTTATTATATAGGTTTTATCATCAAAAGGTTACTTGTGGTGGGATGTGGTGGCACACGCCTGTCATCCCAGTGGCTCAGGAGGCGGAGGCAGTAGGATCGCAAGTTCAAAGCCAGCCTCAGCAACAGAGGCACTAAGCAACTCAGTGAGACCCTGTCTCTAAATAAAATACAAAATAGGGCTGGAGATGTGGCTCAGTGGCTGAGTGCCCCTGAGTTCAATCCCTGGTACCAAAAAAAAAAAAAAAAAAAAAGCCGGGGGGGGGGAGTTACTTATGGGGAAGTTTCTGCAAAGTGGTCAAGTTTGAAGCCCATGGCACTTGCAAGATACTGTGGGTTTCTTGTCATGCTCAGAATTCTCTATTCCCAGCAGTTAGTATCTGAACTCAAGGTCAAGACTGTTATTGTTCCAAACTTTGCACAGAACTGTCTCAGGCAAGGGCTTTACCATAGCTCCTGGGCAATCTTTTGTTGTTGTTGTTGTTGTTTTTCTTAGTCATTGATGGACCTTTATTTTATTTATTTGTATGTCATGCTGAGAATCGAACCCAGTGCCTCCCACGTGATAGGCAAACACTGTACCACTGGGTCACAACCCCAGCCCCTCCTGGGCAATCTTGTCCTGCACCTTTGCACGGAAATTTCCCAGGGCAAAGCATAGCCACGGCTCCCAGGCAGTCAAAGACCATGATCCAAGTCACCGCTCTCCACACCCAAGGACATGGCCCAGGCACAGGAG
Organism: Marmota marmota marmota; assembly: GCF_001458135.2. Taxonomy (NCBI): domain Eukaryota; kingdom Metazoa; phylum Chordata; class Mammalia; order Rodentia; family Sciuridae; genus Marmota; species Marmota marmota. Next base: position 14,108,858 of record NW_026000185.1, on the reverse strand, counting down.
TCTAAACCAGGGGGTGGAGAGGGATCTGGGACCCTGGAGGGGGTTACAGTGAGAAGGAGAAGAGGTGCTGTCTGGAGAGGACTCTCGGATAAGGAGGGGGTCCTGATCCCTGGCAGAGTGAGTGGGAGTCCCTAGCAAGCTCCTGAGTCCCTGGGAAGGAAGGGCTTTGTTGGTTGTCTATCGAGGAAAGTCTGGGCTGTGGGCTCCTGTGTCTCGCAGGGGCAGGTGCGTGGTCCAGCAGGCAGAGTCTCCTTCCTGGCCCTGGGTCCTGGCTACGGAATGGAGCTGGGAGTCTCCCCAGATGCTGGTGCCAAGAGGGAGCATCGGGCCATGGGACGTGCTGGACTGGGGGTGGGGGTGATGGTGGAGGGAAGGCGTTGCGCTCAGATGGAGTCACTAAGCAAACGGAGAGCACTGAGGTGCTGTTGCAGCTGCTGTTAGTGTTTTATTACCTGCAACCCCAATCCTTGAGCTCACCTGGGCCCTCCAGGAGAACAGAGGACTTCCAAGGAGGGCAGTTACCAAACTCAGGGATTTAAAAAAAAATACTGGGGCCTCAGTCCTCCTGATACCCCTCCAAACCCCACCCTATTGAGGAAATTGAGGCACCCCAGAGATTTGCCTAAGTCGCGGGGTAGGTTCTGTTTTTTTTCCTGATGACATCCCACCAAACTCCTTTTTCCGGAGATCACTCCGTTTAATCTTGCCGGTGATGGTTTTAGGCAGTTCTAGGACAAACTCCACCTAGTTGAGAAGAAAGCAAATCTCTTCTGAGTCTGCTATAGTTTCCCACCCATTCCCCATGACCTTCCTTTGCCCTTCACAGTCCCCATAAAGGATGAAACCTCCTGGCAACCTAAATGGGGTCCACTGAGCTTGGCAGATTCCTCTCCCAACTCCCTGTGACTGGCTTTGCCCATGAAATGGGGTGGAAGGAAGTAGGTTTCATTGAGGCCGAGAGTCTGGAACCAACAGCCTCCCTATCCTCCACCTCGTACAGCACCTAGCAGGTAACTATGTGGTGGCTGCTGCTCCTTTAACTCAGCCCCAGGATGAGCGGATGTGGGGCAGAGATCCTAGAAGAGCTATGGGGGACGTATTATGCACGATCAAGAAAGAAACTTTCATTGTTACAGCCCTTCATGGTTTGGGGTGCTGTATTACCTGTGGGGACATCTCACCTCCTACCTGGGAAGAGCACCTGTTCTGCTGTCGGTGAGACGGCAGAACATTATGCTTGACAGTGATGGTTTGACTCATGACAGAAACACGAGATTTGCTGTTAGACACATGTGCATTTGGCTTCTAGCTCTGCCTCCCAGTGACAGTGATCCCAGTTAATCTCTTTTGCAGAGAGTAAAGCTCCCCACTTCAGGGCCACCCTCGAGATATGTAGCAAAACTCTGGGGATTGTGCGGGGGACAGGGCCCATCCCTCTGCCGTAGCTTACCTTTCTCGGGTACTTGTATGGGGCCGTCACCGACTTCACATGCTGCTGCAGGTCCTTGGTGAGCTGGTCCTTGTCATGGGACAGGAACTCCGGGTATAGGACAATAAATGCCTTCACCACCTGCAGAACGGGAGTGGGGTCTCAGATGAGGGCCCCTCAGAGGAAGGGCCTATTATGTACAGAGTTTAAAAAGTGTTTACTGAATGAATGGAAAGGCAAGTTGATGGCTGAGCCCAGGGGGGTTAAGAGCTCCACGGATTTGGAAAAGGAGGGGGAGCAGGTCCATCTCCCTGACCTTCCTATTTCTATTTCATACCTAAACTCATTTTGCTTCTCTGGAAAATGGGGACAATAAACGTGTCATTCCTCATAGGCTTTCTGTAAAGACCCATGAGGTAACACATAGAAATCGTCTGTTTCCATTTGTTATCACTCCCACTAATCATCTTCATCATGGAGATCTGTGCTGGAACCCAGCAGGGTTTAATAATTGTTAACAATTCATTTTTACATTAGCAATTTTGTCCCAGTTCATTGCAAAAGATTTTGTACACAGAAGATACTCAATTAACACTTGTTGACCCAATAAACACATGCTTTAGAGGTAGGTTGCTTGGAGTTCTCTTTTGGAACTATTCCTCCTCCCCTCCCCCTCCCCCTTTCTCTCTTTCCTCTCTTTTTTTTTTTTTTTTTTTTCTTTTTTTTTTTTTTTTTTTTTTTTT
>NW_026000185.1:14017686-14104438 GCF_001458135.2 Marmota marmota marmota | reverse complement strand
CTTGTTGACCCAATAAACACATGCTTTTAGAGGTAGGCTTGGCTTGGTTCCTCCCCTCCCCCTCCCCCTCCCTCTCCCCCTCCTTCTCCTCCTCCTTCTCCTCCCCTCCCTCCCTCCCTCTCTTTTAGGTACTGGGGATTAAACCAAGGTACCCTCTACTACTGAGCCCGGCCCTTTTCAGCTGTCTATTTTGGGTACGGTATCCATAAGTTGCCCAGGTTGGCCTTGAGCTTGCGATCCTTCTCCCTCAGTCTCCCCAGTAGCTTGGAGGATGGGCATGGACCCCCACGCCTGGCTGGCCCCTCCTCATATTAGCTGTGTGATTGCAAGGCAAGTTACTTAAGCCCTTCTTTTCCCTTGTCTATACAGAGAATACAAAATAAGCATCCTTAGACTGTTGGCTTTGTGAGCGTTTAGTGATTCGGCACATAGTAGACGCTCATTAAGCTTTAGCAGCTGTTTCCGAGCCTCAGCTGAGGCCACAGCGCCACCTGGTGACCCCATAGAAGTTGTGCACATGCGCATCTATTACGCCTTCTCCGGGTCCTAGGTTTCCTGCAGCTGCTCCGCCAGGGCGCACTCGGACACACGGATCTGGGGACCTCCTCACCTCCCCGCGCTTCGGGTCCGGGCTGCTCACCACCGCCGACTCCGCCACCGCAGGGTGCTCCGCCAAGGCGTTCTCCACCTCTGCCGGCCCGATGCGGTACCTGCGGCATCAATTGTTGGGGGCAGAGGTTGGGGCTGGGGGGAACTAAGTCTAACTCTTGTACCTTGGAGGGTCGCATCTACCCTGGACCCCAAGGGTAGCGGTCCTGGGGAGTCTGAGACTTGGGAACTGCCCGTGTTTGGTCCCTAAGTGCAAAGACTTGGGCATTCAGTGCTGGAGGTAACCCTCGCAGCCCAGCCCAGCAGTGACCAGGGACTTCTGGCCCCAGGGCCTCTGGTGGGCGGGAGGGAGCAGCTTTCTCTTACAGAGCCTGGGAGTTTGGGGGCAAGTCGTTTCCCCAGCACAAGACTTCCCCGGAGCCTCGATTCTGTCTGCAACTTGCAAGCAAATTCCACATCCTCTCATCACTCTACCAACATGCTTTATTTTATTGAAATGGATTATATATATATGTATATATATAAAATTTTTTATTAAAAAATATATTAGTATGTTGGCTTTTATATATATATATGTGTGTGTGTACACATATATGCACATATATGTGTGAGTAATATATACTAAAGCATGTTTTATAAACACAATGCTTTACATACACATAGTGAAATTACCACAGTCAGGCAGATTAACATGTCCATCACCTCCTGTACCATTGCTGGTGGGTTATATACAGTACTCATGCATGGCGAGAAACTTAGAATATACTCTCTTAGCAAATTTTCAGCACACACCCATATCAACATGTTTTAGAAATTTATAAGTAGGAGGTTTTATTGCTATTTCACAGCAGGGTGACTATCATTAACAATCATGTATAACATATTTCAAGATAGAAGGGAGGTTTGAATGCGCTCAGCACAAAGAAAGGATGGATGCATGAGGTGATGGGTATGCTAATGATCTGATTTCGTTACTCTTATTGTAGATGTGTATCGGATTATCATGATGTACGATTATTATGTGTCCGTTAAAAATATTGCAGTTTCTGAAATATTCACGGGAAGTTGTGTCATATGTCTTGGTTTCAAAATCAGGTTGGAGTTAGGGCTCAGCCTCAGGCTGCCTGGGTTCTGATCGGGATGCCATCATTTATGACATTTGAGACTGTGGGTCAGTTTCTTCACTGTTCAGTGACCCAGTTTCACTGTCAGTGGCATAAGAATGGTAATGTCATCTCCCGTTTGCATTGAGATGGGTTACAGAGAGCAATGGAGAGTTTCCACATGGTAAGTGCTTTGCAAGGGTAGGCTCTTATTATCATTATTACCACGTTTCTCCTTGGATAAGCTGTGCTGTGTAAGTGGAACCCAGACATAAAATAAGCGCCCTTAGGTTGGGGGACCAAAACTGTCTCCCCTCCCAATCCCACCACCATCTTTAAATTGTGTGATATCTTAATCCCCATCCAGAACTTTGAACTTTGTTTTGATTGGCTTTTCTGGACATAGGAGGTGCACAGGACCCATAGATGCTAGAAATGGTTCTGCTCAGAATTAAACCTCAGGTCCCATCACCCAGGCATGGAGGAAGCTCAGACAGGCAGTCGATCCTGGGAGACGTGTGAGGGTGACGGGATCCAGCACAGGGTCAACCACACCTACCCAGAGGCGTTGATGATGTCATCGTCCCTGCCCAGGAACCACAAGTAACCTTCTGCATCCATAGTTGCTCTGTCCCCGGTGTTGTAAAAGTCCCCACACTCCACCTTCGCTGTCTCCTTTGGGTTGTTCTGCAAAGAGAACAGACCCCGTTTGTGAAGGCAGTGTGGTGAGAGAGAATGAGCTGCAGCCTCAGGCTTGGATCTGGGGTTGGATTCTGGTTCTCCCTGGTACCTGGGCAAATTTTATAATGCCTTTGAGTCTGTTTACACCACATGCAAGAACTCGGTGCTGCTGCTTCTCCATGAGTGGACATTATGAGGCATTTTTAAAGACAGTCTTTAGAGATAACAGCTCACTTTTGTGTGGCATGCCACCAGAATAAAATTTCCCTTATTGTGGGAAAGCTTTCTACTTTATTCCCTGCTAGGAGCTCAGCATTTACAAGGTGCCTGGATAGAGGAGAGGGGCTGATGTGCATTCACTGCATCAATTTTCTTCCTCAATACTTTTCCATTTGATCCTTATAGACAGTCTAGAAGGGTGATAGTTTCAAGTTAACTTTTTCTTGGAAGATAATTGTAGATCTGCACACAGTTTTAAGAAACATGATAAGGAGATCCCATGTACCGCTTATTCAGTCTCCCCCAATGGTAACATCTTGCAAAACTATTTTTCAGTATTCCATTAAGGATACTGACATTGATAGAATTTGCTGATCTTATTCTGATATTTTCTAGTTCACTTTTACTTTGTATATGTCTGTGAGTATATTTATTCATATGCAAATTGACCACCTGTTTGTGTACCCTCCACAAGAGTCAGGGCACAAAACAGCCCCCACTAGCAGAATTGCTTAGGGTTTTTTTTTTTTTTTTATATACCAGGAATTGAACTCAGGGGCACTCGAATACTAAGCCACATCCCCAGCCCTATTTTGTATTTTATTTAAAGACAGGGTCTCACTGAGTTGCTTAGTGTCTCACTTTTGCTGAGGCTGGCTTTGAACTCACGATGCTCCTGCCTCAGCCTCCTGAGCCACTGGGATTACAGGCATGAGCCACTGTACCCTGCACTCAGGTTGCTTTTGACAGCCATGTCCAACTCCCTTCCAGTCCCTCTCCCTCCTCTCTTCCCATCCCTAACCCCCTTGGCAACACTATCCTGTTCCCTATTGTTATAAATTGACACATGATAACTCTGCATATTATTGGGAAGATTCAGTACATGAACACAATATGTAATGACCAAATCAGAAAAATAAGCATCTCTACCTCCTTAAACATTTACAGTTTTTTTTGTGTGTTGAGAAATTTTGAACTCCTAATTCTTCTTTATAAAATACATACTAAATTGTTGTAACTATAGTCCCCTATTGTATTGTAGGACAACTAGACTCATTCATCCTGTCTCATTGTTTTGGTATTTGTTATCCAAACTCCCTCTCTTCTCCATCCCCTATCCCCTTTTGAGCCTCTACTGACATTATTCTACTCTCTATTTCTATAAGATCAAGGTTTTAAGCTTCTTCAGGAGAGTTAGAACACAAGGTATTTGTCTTTCTTGTCCTTGGATTAATTTACTTGACAGAATGTCCCCCAGTTCTATAAGTGGACTCACAGTATGTAGCCATTTAAGACTGCTTCTTTCCCTTAGTATAATTCTCTGGAGATTCATCCACATTGCTGTGTTCATTGATAGTTTGATTTTTTTTTTTATTTTGCTGAATAGATTTCCTTGCTATAAATGTACCTCAGTTTTTGTTTAGCTATTCCTATTCACCCATTGAAGGATGTCTGGGTTTTTTTCCACTTGGGAGCTATAATGAGTAAAACTGCTACAAACATTTTTGTATGTGATTTTGTGTGAGGCTGGATTTTTTTTTTTTTGTAGCTTATTTTATAGAAGAAGAAACTGATGCTCAGAATAGCACAGTTACTTGCTCAAAATCAACCAACAAATCAAAGAAAGGGATGATATTTGAATTTAGTTCTTGTTTCATAGCCTAGTCCTTGATCCATAAGCAGCCCTTCTTGTGGGACACCAGATGATTTTAAGAGACACCTGCAAACCCAGGAGAGCACCCCCCTTTTTGAATTCACTTCTGATTGTTCTGCTTTTATCAAGGAGATTCTTGGTTTGCAGTTCACATGTTTTTAGAATTTCTGCAAATACCAAGAGGAAGGTAAGTTTGAGATCAGAGCTTTAAGCAGAAACAGGATTTATGTAAAATTTAAGACAGTTTCTTTAAAAATATTTAATTATAGTTACAACAGCCTTTGGATTTTCAAGTGATACTGTTTTCCACTTATGATACTAGATCAATTGTTTAAAAAAACTTTAAAGTGAAACAATGAGTTTGTTTGAGAACATATGAAGTAGATAAAAACATAGTTAACAAAGAATAGAATGGACAGAGGTCAGATGTGGACAGAAATGAATGAAACTTAGGAAACAATGCATTGTGGGTAATATTTCCCCCCATTCATGCGCCACTGGGATATGAAATTGTCTTTTGATACTTTGGTTGATCCACCCTGAAAGACAGGTCCTCCCTGACCGGCATGAGTTTTTCTGGTATCCTCTTCTCAGATAGTGCCCGAGCCTATCCCCTAGAAGACAGCCTTACACATCCATAGAAGCAATTCTTTCCTCCCTCTGAACCTGATTTCTTGAAGGTGAACCTCACTAATCCTTCCTTGGAGAAAAGAAAAGCTCCTGAGGGTCAGGGAGAAAATATCTCACCTACACATGGAGAGGGGCAGAGTCCACATTTACCTCCTTCAGGTAAACCTCGGCTACTTTTTAAAGGTGGTAGAGGGGATTGATGTTAGGGAAATGGCGGAATAGAAGCTCTGATCTCTCGTTCCTCACAGAAACATCAAATATCAAATCAACCACACAAGTGAAACCTGGAAGCTGTCTGAACTGACTTTGTAGTTGCTCTAGAAGGTAGCCAAAGATTTATACCAACTGAGAGATTTCTGGTCAAGGAAAAGCCATCTTCAAAATGGTAGAAAAGTTTGTGGCATTTGGACTCACAATGGCCCCACCTTTACTCTAGCACGAGAGTCATGGTCTGGCCGTGCCTGCTCCCCATTTCCTCCTCTCTCCTCCCATGACTGTAGGGAGCAGAACAGATCTTATGTGGAAATTGCTATGTCCTAATTTGTCTGGTTGATACTTGGAGGGCTGACTCGAGGCGATGACTTAGTTTAAGCAGAATTCAGGTGCAAAAAGCAGTAGGAAGAAAGAGAATATGATTTTCAGGGTTATATAGAGTTACCACATCAAGACAAGCACAGACCCAGTTTTTAACACCACCACCAGCAACAACAAAGTCACAGGCACACAAAGAAGCAGGGAAACATGGCTCATCCCCAAAATAAAATTAATGGACAGAAACCACCTCTGACATCCCCAACATTGTCTTTACTTGACAGATAACTTGAGTATTTTAAATATGCTTAATGAGCCAAGGGGTAAAACAGACCAGAATTAAAGGAAGTCAGCAAATTGACATAGGCACGAAACAAAAATATCTAAAGAGAAAGAAGTGATAAGATTTCTCTTTCCAAAAGAGAAATTCTGGAGCTCAAAAGTATAATAACTGAAGTAAAGAATGCACTAGAAGGTGTGAAGCACATATTAGAGAAGGCAAAAGAAAGAATCAGGGGATTGGAAATAGAATAACTAGAAAGAAATCAAGTTTGAGCACCAAAAAGAATGAAAAAAAAAAAAACTGAACAGGGCTGAAGGGACTCATGAGGTATCACACGTCTGGTGGTTCTGAAGCAAGTCTTCTTTCTACCCCAGCCATTACCCATTAAGCCTCAGAGGGGTTAGGGTAGGGCAATGGGGCAATGCCCTGTAAGCCTTGGTGGTAATTTAAAGGGGCTTCATCAAGTAAGAGCAAATAGAGGATGACCTGAAGAAGCTCAGGATGCAGGGTTCTGGGCAGGGGTACCCGGTGTTCCATTACCTCGTAGTACATGAAGAGGCCTGGTGGCCTGGTGGGCTTCATCCTGATGCCGATGTTTCCTTCAGCATTGGGGGGCAGGATGTTGCCCTTGTCATCGATGATCTGGAGTAAGAAGCCTGTCAGTCCTGCCGTGCAGGACTCGCCCAGCCCATCTGCCCCCGCCTGAGCATGGCCTGGCTTCTACACGGGACACCAGGAAGAAATTGGGGAGAGTGACGGGAGAACCATGTCTGAAAATAGAATATGACTTTCAATTAAGTAATTGTGAATTAAGTAATTGTGGAATCTGAGTCAAGGGTCAGCGTGTTTCATGAGTATGTAGCCATCACCCACATTGCCTTTGGCACCACTTGGTGGGGAAAGCCTCCAACGCTCGGGGGAGGTGTCCTCCCTTCACTGTGTGTGAGGATCTGGCTGCCAGGGAGCCTCCATAAGAAATGGAGGGGAAACAGAGAGAGAGGGAGAGAGAGGGAAGGGACACCGGGCAGGGAAGCATGGCTGGATCTGTCACCTCCTGTCACAGGAGGGCCCAGTGCCAGCTGGGCCCTCACTGTGCCTTCCTGCCAAAGTCTTGAGGACCAGACCTGGATGTCGAAGGGTGAGATGGCCTTCCCCATGGAGCCCAGCTTGATATTCATTCCCCGGAAGACAGCGCAAGTCATTCCCTGTTCACAAGAGAGAGGATTGAGGACGGCCAAAGAGGCCAGGCTGGTCACTATGCAGCAGAATTCACACAACACGGCCCCAGCCCCCTCCCTGCCCTGCACAGATGTCAATCATGCCATACAAGGAGCCCTTGTGGGGGAAGCTGAAGTCCTGGACTCCATGCTCAGGGCACTGACCCAACTGTTCAGTGACCCCAGCATGGGGTGGCTCTGTCTTAAGTGTGAGGAGACCAGTGGCCAGTGAGGGGTCAAAGAGAGATGCAGAGGGTGAGCCCCACCTGGGGCATGTGCTGTGGGGCCTGGAGACACACCAGGGCCGGGCTGGGTCCTTGCCAGGGGAGGCCATGCGTCCACACGCACTCGCTCTAGGCTCCTGGATGGTGAAGGAATCGGCCTCAGCTCCTTCTCAGGGCCGTGTTGAGCGTGCCCACTGTGCTGGCCCCACTGCTCCTCCGCCCCTTCCCCTCCCTGACCACTGACCCCTTGGCTGCTCCTCGTTATCACTCTTTCCAGGGCTGAGCATTTGCAGTTGGACCACAGCGTGAGGCCACCCAAAGGTGCAGGGGAGATCAGCAACGGGCCAGGATGCAGGAAAGCCCGCTGGTCATTGTCCTTCTGCAGGACTTGCTGCCCACATCACTCCGCACATTAGCCCCACACCTCTAACTACCCTTGCTTGTCTGCCTCCTGGGAGAGAACAAGCCCCCGAGAACACAGAGTGCCCCGTCCACCTGTGTGTCCCCAGCAGCTCCAGGGCGAGCCTGTGCTGGGGCGGGGCCCTGTGACCAGCGCTGGGCACACTGCCTTTCCCTGATCACAGTCCCGCCAGCCGGCCATTATGGTTTGCATTCTCCAGGTGGGGAAAGCTGAGGCTCAGAGGGTCGAGGGACAGGGGCATGGTCCTGAAGCCTGTCCAGTGCAGGGCTGAGACCTGGGCCTGAGCCCGCGCTCCTGGCAGAGGAAGGAAGCTCTGTCCCCACAGCCCAGGCCACGCACACTGGAGCAGGGTGGGAACCGCTGCATGGATGGCGGACAGGGCTTTGAGGACGAGGCATCAGCTATTGTTGCAGACAGTGGACACAAAGGGACTGGGGCCCTGGATGAGCCTGTCGTCCTCACCCACCCTCCTCCTCGTCCCAAGCACAAGCTGTGAGCTGCCCAACAGCCCAGAGTCGGAATGTTTCTTTTTCTTTTTTTTAAGTTTGGAAGAAAACCAATCAGGTGGTTTTTTTCTTTAAAAAAAAAAAAAGAGTCAGATAAATGTGTTGAATTGCAACAAAGGAACTAGGTTTTCCAGTTTGTCCCAGGGCCTGAGGTGCGGTCATCCCTCTGTTAGCTGGAGGAATGATGGGCTCACCCAGCATCAGAAATGGACTGAGAATGTGTTGGGAGAGGGGCACCCACCCCACGCTGCCGCTGATGGAGTCTTGGAGGTTCAAGGCTTGCATGCCACCCTAAATGCCCTCCAAAATGGTGGCCCAGTGACACTCTAGGCTCACACAGAGTGTGTTTGTGTCTGGTCTATACAGAGAGTCTCTGGTCCCTCATCCACCCTGGTGGCATTCCACAGTCAAACCTTGTGGCCCTAACCACCCCAAGAGGACCCTCTGGAGCCAGTGCCCATGCCTCTGCATGGGGCCACCTGGGAAGGGACAGATGGTGGAGTTGGCAGGACCTCCAGGTGGTGGTCTCCCTGTTGAGGGAGAGGTCCTCCTAGCCCACCCACCCCTGGGCTCCCTGAGCTAACATCACAGGCACAGTGGCAAAATGTCCTTAGGTCCCTTTTTGAGACCGTGCCTGTCCGTCCTCAGGTGTTGGTGTCCTGGTGGGTTTTCAGCTGTGAATTCTCTTTCTGTAAATCCACTGGAGGCAAATGAGCTTGGAGCCCTGGAGCCTCCTGTTGGCTCTGAGCAGTGAGGGCCACACAGTGGGGCTGAGCACAACACGCAGTAGGACCAGCAGTCTCCAAAGCTCAGTGACCCAGCCCCCGTCCAAGGGCCCGCGCGGCCTGGGCACCCACCGTCTCCGACTGTCCATAGAGCTCGTGGAGCAGGAGGCCCGTGTGTCGTCTCCACTGCTCATGCTCCTCGGGCAGCAGGGCCTCCCCGCCAGTGCAGCAGTGCTCCAGGGTGGGGAACCTGAGGCTGGGGGAGGGCAGCAGGGTCAGGCCTGGAGCTGGCCCCAGGCCCGTGCCTTAGCAGGTGACAGCGGTGTCCCCTGCATCATCCACCGCCCACTCCCTGACTTTCCTGTACAACTTCTGGTCATTGTGGTGAGGTCAAGGCCAAGTGGAGGTCTCTCCCTTCCTGCCAGCCCCCGAGATCTCTCCTGGCAAGTGATGGGCGGGTGGTCGTGAGGCACTGGGCTCATCAGGAAATTCGGGTTCAATTTGGATTTGGGGAGGGAGCAAAGTGGGTTCATCAGAACTCATCTTAAGGAAGCAGATGTGCAGCTCAGGGTGTGGACACGACCTGAGGGACACGCTGGGTGGTGGAGGACCATGCTGCCCTCAGTGAGGGCTGCTGGTGACCTGAAGGATCTTGTTTCTAGGTGGGAAATGAAGCTGGGTTTGGAGATGATTTCCCCAGGGCCTCGGGGAAGGTGGGGCTGAGCGGGAAGAGACAGAGGCTGGCAGGGAGCAGAAGACACCTCAGAGCAAACAGAAGCTCAGAGAGAGGGAATCCCAGGGAGAACAGCAAAGTCTGATGGGAAGGTTTCTCCTAATTGACTGGGTTCCTGGATGTGGGAGCTCTCCCTCCCCTGAAGTTCTCCTAAAGCTCCCAAGAACAATCGCCAATCAGGGTTGGATTCCTGCAAGAAAATGGGGGGAGGGATTGCTTCTGACCCAGCTGGCATGGGCGGTGCCTGGCCGGCCCCTGGGGAGGACAGAGGGAGTGGCTTCTGCACCACCTTCCACCTCATCCCCTTTCCTGGTGCAGACAGAGGTGGAGCAGGGGCGAGTTCCACTGAGGAGCCTCTCTCCCTCCTCTGGGCTTTGCCCCATGTGCATAAGTGAGCAGAATTTCTGGTGGAGTCGCTCATTTTGCACTGAAGAAATCTTACTGGCTTTGGACAAAGACCATCATCTGAGGAATGTTGCAAAAATTAACTGCGATATGTATGAGCTTGGAAATTCAATGGAATCAGAATCCNAGGACCTTCATTAGGGCATGTGTCAGATGCTGTCAGGGGGGACACAGAACTAGGGAGGTGACATCAGACATGACAGAGCAGACACTCACAGAGGAAATAAGACAGGCACCAAATGACAAGGCAGAAGCTGGCAGATGCCATAACAGAGACTTGGAGGAGTTATGTTAAGAACACAGTGAGGGAAATTGTCCTTGTGGTTGGGCGGTGAGACCTTGTTGGAGGAGGTGGCACTTAGGAGGGACAGTCGCAAGTGGGCAGGGGTCTGCAGGCAGAGAAGTGGGAAGCTCATGGAGACCGAAGGTCTCACAGGAATCAGTCTCAGGAGCCCAAGGAGGTTTCTGCCAAGTCGAGTGACGTCACTTCCTCAGACCCAGAGGAGAGGGGCAAGAGGTCAGCTTAGGAAGACCGAGGTTGGTCAGAAGAAGATTATCTGGGCTCTGGAACTTCTGCTCTCCACCAGGATTGATTAGGGAGGGGCGTCATGAGAGCTTCGGATCAGGGCTTGGGGAGGGAGCCACAGCCAAGAGAAGAGGAGGCAGGTTTTGACTCCAGCTGGTCTGGATTTAAGTGCTGCTCCATGCATTAAAATCCCAGTGGTGAGGAGGACTCGGGCCTGTGGGCCAGGGAGGCTTGTGCAGCTCTAAGGCTTGGGTGCACAACGTGCTGCAGCCGATCATGACGGGAAGCAGAAGCACATACCAAGTGGCGCTGGGGGTGAGGTTTGAGAAGCGCAGGCAGAGGACCTGGAAAGGCGACCAGTCCCAGCTGACCCGCCATCAGGGACACATGGGTAACGAGCCTGGAGAGAGAGGACTAGACCCCCCCCGCTGTAGTCTTCAGAACCTCGGGCACTGCTGTGCCCACCCTGCGGAAGAGGGAGGTGAAGGAGGCTGCTCAGAAGGAGAGGGAGGAAGGGAGGACTTGGGGACTGTGGGCTCAGGAGGGAGACAGGGGAGGCCACCGCAGGCAGAGGGCATTCTATACTGAAGATGGTGCCAGTTAGGACCAGGGGTCAAGCCAAGGCGTAGCACCACCAAGATCAAGGGAAGGTGATCTAGGAGGGTGCCCTGACCATGAGCGTGGACCAGGGAGGGGAGCTAAGGGAAAGTGAGACTCAGAACCTAAGGAGAAAAGACAGAGGCCTTTCCCAGGAGCACAGGGACAGGATCAGGATCTGCAGCCCTGTGTGGAGGACGGGGGACCATGGACAGTGGAGGGACAGTCCTGGCCCTGAGGCAGAAGGAAGGTTGTGCAGGGAGACACAAAGAGAATTTTCTGATGAAGTCCACACACAGAGGGAGCTCATGCAGGTGACTTCAAATGTCATCACTGACGGCTGTTTTCTGTGTGCCAATCTCAGGACTAAACCTATTACACACTCTGCCAGGATCATCTCATCAATATTCCTATTGATTTTATAAAGTCATAACTATTAAACACTCCAACTTATAGATAATGAACTGGGGTCTGGGCCTAACCTTCCAATTAGTTTCAGAGGTGGGATAAGAAGTGAGATCTGTCATATTCCAAGGGCTCCTTTTTAAACATTTTATTATAAGGAGTAACAACACAAACACATACACACACACACACACACACACACACACACACACACCAGCTACCTGGCCCCAGCACAGCCTGGATCCAGGATTCAGGAGACATGGGCTGACTGGGGTTGCTTTTATTTCTCAAAATGCACCTTCTGGGACCTCACACCCATAACATCTCATCTGCAGGAGGTCGGGAAATGGCCCAGAAATAAGGGTTCTCTTCCAGGTTACATTTTGATGTGAGTCTGATCTAGTGACTCTGGTTCAGTGTTCCACCCTGAGAATCTCAGAACTCGGGTTCTCTGATGCACGTGGACTTTGCTTAGTATTGCTGAGCAGAAACATGGCCTGGAAACATGGGTTTCTTCTGGAGTTTTCTGATACTGGAATGTTGGCGTTCTTACCTGTACAATGGCCTTGGGGTCCAACTGGGCCAGGTGGTGGACGAACAGCGTGGACCCTGCTGTCCACGGTTCAAGCAGGCACCCCACGAGAGCCAGAATCCAGCCTGGGTCCGACATGCACCACAAGATGTCAGAGGTCTTCAGCTGAAATACTTTCCTGCTAAACTCCAAAATGCAGGGGGCTCAGCTGGGCCAGCAGCAGGGGAGTTGGTCAAGGCAGGAGGGGCTCTGGTTTTCAGTTAGGGAATTGCCCTCCCACTCTGAGTGCATGGGATGGGGCTCCCAGCACCCTCACCATGGCTCCCTAATGTGCACCACCATATCACATTTCCCATCACAGGCTACCCAGACTAATGCTAATGATTCTTAAGGCCTAGGTAAGGACAGCTTGGAAGAAGTCTGTTGTTCTGTTTTCTGCATCTGAATAGTAAGCACCAGGTGACCCAGAAGACACTTTTCAGCAATGAGACACAAGCCTTTCTGAGAATAGCATCAGCAAAGCCGGAGCAGAGCTGAGGGGTGGAGAGAAGAGAACCCAATCTGGAGTCTCTCCAGCGATGTCGGGGGGCCAATCAGTTCTCTTCCTCCTTCTTTGGCTAAAAGGGTTCTGGGTGGGGCTTTCTGTCCTTGGCAAAGGGACACAGAATGAGAGAGGGAGAAGAGAACCAATGAGCAGCCCACCTTGGCAAGGGACAGGGCTGAAGTTGGAGGTGGAGTAGGGAGGGTTTGTCACCTCCCTGCCCTCCTCCTGCTGCTCCTAAGGGACCTCTGTGTGCACAGATCCTGGAGGAAGCTCAACACTCCCCTGGGCCGGCTGTGGCTGGAGGAGCTTTTCTGTTAGCAGGGAGGGGCTCTCACAAGCCCCCCACAAGACCCCTCCTGACCCTCTTAGGGGTGCGCTGCACCCACAGGAAATCAGGAGCCAGGGGGCCTCTCTTCTGAGCTTCAGCTCAACTTCCCATGAGCACCTCTTCTGGGGTCTCTCAGGCACCCCAAACCCAGAGTTGCTAATCTCTCCTCGTGCCTCTTCTGGACGGATTCTCCTCCAGCATCCTCCCTTCTGTGTAGGTCACCACTGTCTAACCCATATCTGGAGGCCATCCTTGACCTCCCTCATCCCCACATCCAGCCAGCAGGTCCTGCCCGCTCTGCCTCCTGCAATTTCGAGCATATTAACGTCCTTCCCATCCCTGGCACCTGGTGCAGGCCACTCTCCGCATCTGGACTATTCTCTATTTTTAACATTTTTTATTAATTGTTGATGAATTTTTAAAAAATTTTATTTATTTGTATGTGGTGCTGAGAATCGAACCCAGTGCCTCACATACGCTAGGTAAGTGCTCTACCACTGAGCCACAATTCCAGCTCCTCACTTGGACTACTCTAAGAAGTTGTACCTGGTCTTCCCCACCTCCATTCCAACTCTCTCCAACTCCTTCTCTGTCCTGAAGCAACAGGGACTTTTTCCAAATGCAAATCTGGCCACATCTCCCCATCACCCAAACCTTTCAGCACCTCCTCATTATCTTCCTCCTCCTGAGGCCCAAACTCCACATGGAGGCCCCCAGAGCCTGCCCAACCTGGGCCTTGCTCACTCTCCAGCTCTTCCCATTGGTCCCCTGTCCTTCATGCTCAGGGCCATCCTAGATCTCTATAATCCGATGAATATACTTTCTATAGGATTTTATAATATAAATCCTTTTTATATCTCTGTGTTTGGATGTATTAGTCCAAATGCACCAACATCCTCCCCTTCTCTCACCTCCTGGGGTCTCGGTGCTCAGCTGCTACCCTTAGCACTAACACCCCTGCCCACAAGGAGCCACCTCTGCCCCTTGTTCTAGTTACTGAGTCAGAAAATAGGTGGAGTGTGTCTGATTAGAATATTACTAATTGCAGAGGAGGAGAGGTGGGCACGAGAGGCTCAGCTTAAAGTTGGTTAAATGATTAACACAAAGCTCGAGCCTCAGCTCTACGAATTCTTGGTTCAAGGTCGGGGCAGTGACTTGGTGTAGCTCAGTTCTAGATAGTTTCTTCCCAAGTAGTTCATGGTTGGGAAACTCCAAGTTCAATTTATCCAAAATAGAGAAGAGGAAGGGCCCTCTTGCCTCGAGTTACACTGCGAGACCCTTCTCTTTTCCCCACTGTCGGCCACCTTCAGGGACACGATGGCCTGTCATTTGTGTGGCTTGCAGAATGCCTGCTGCCTCCACCCACGTCTCCTCCACGCTCCTGTGGAGGTGCTCAGGTAGGACCCCCAGGGCCTCCTTATTATTTTTCTGGTCTCTGTCAACATTCAGGATTCTAGGACTCACCTCCGGGACCCTCAGTGGGCTGAAGCAGAGAGCCGACAGGAGGCCCAGCATGGAGACCCTCCTATAGAGAGCCGCGAGGCCCACCCTGCACACGGGCACACACAGCTGGCACCAGACCTGGGGGCCAGCCTCTGAGCTGGTGCCCTCTTCCTTACCTTGAGGAGAGGCAGGACTTTAAGGCTAGTCCATGGCTGTGCTTCGCCATCTTGGGGAGCCCTGTGGTCCCACTGGTGAAGAAGATGACCATGGGATCCCAAGTCTTTGACTTGATACAGGTGTGGTTTGGGGACGCTGATCTGCAAAGAGATTCAAGACAAAAGAAAAGATGTCGCGCTTGCTGTTTTTCCATCTTCTGGGAATCAAAAGAAGCACGGAGTCAAGAAACTGGGATTTGCAACACTGGGGAGAAACGGACCCCTCCAGGGTCAGCCATTAGAGTGACTGTGGGGGTGACATGGACAAGTGGCCTGGCATTGGAGGGGGGTGATGGAGAAAATAGAGTGGATTTTAAGAAAATCAATGAACACTCCCATAGCACTTGCTGTGTCCCAGGCCATGCTCTGAGCTTTGAGAGAGAGGAGCTCACTCCATGCCCAGAGCCACCCCAGAGGGGAGCACGGCCCTCAGGAGGCCCATTTTGCAGATGAGGAACTTGCCTGGAGACATAGCAAGGGCAGAGCCACGTTCTACCCCAGACAGTCTGACTGTGGTCTGGGCTCCTAACCTCCCTGCTAAGCTTGTGATTGACACAAACCAGGTTCATAGCAATCTAACTGCATGACCTTGGCATTGAGGAGTAGGGGAGAGAAAGCAGGGGAGGAGAGTGGAAGGCTGTGTGGGATCGCTGGTCTGGACGGGCTTGAGCTGGCAGGTGGGATCTGTGGCTCCTTCCGTCTGTTGTGACTCTGAGGACCTCCTGGTTGAGAGGCTCCTGGCAACTCTGACTGTAAATGGCAGCTTCCTGCAGTGTTCAGAGAAAGCTGCAGATGATCTCAGCACTGGAGGAGGCCCTGGCTCTGCTGGTCTTCCTGTGAAATGGCACCCTCTTGCCTTGGGCCATTGGAATGGTTTTCTAAGAGTTTTCTTAAATTTTAAGGTTTTCTCATTTAATCCTTTGACTTCGGCATAACATGTAACTTTGCTGTAATGTTTGCATTTTGAGGTTGAAATAAGGAGCTTTAGAAACTGAGGTGCTTCTCCAAGGGCACAAACCCAGTATGGTTTGTTTGTAGGATACAGAATCAGCCTGAGTGCTTGCAGAATCTGAGTTGGAGGGAAAGGAGTCTTTCTTACCCCACCTAATCCCATGGTTTCCCTGAAAGGTGTCCCTGTGGGCCCCTGGTTCCCGGCTGATGCAGTGTTTATGCTTGAAGCTTCAGGTCCACCAGAAAAGCAATTCAATTTGTACTGCAGCCTTAAGCTTTGCCTCACAAAAATTCATTTTTACATTTTGTGAAACTTCTTCATATATGCATTTTTATATAAAAGGAAGATTTTTCAACCCCCTATCTGCAAAGAGTACGTGACACAGCAGCCCTCTCTCTTTAAACTTCTCCTCTATATAGATCCAGGCTGAGTGAGAGAAGCTTGGAATTTCAACTTCCTTATTTTACAGATAAAGCAGCCAAGACCCAGAGAGGGGAAGGCACTAACCTGTTAAGAGTCTGTAAATAAGTCAAAATAACACCTGGCATTTTGCCAGGGGAATGTCAGAGTTCGTAAACAAGTCTGGATGGTGCCTGGCAAAATGCCAGAGGGAGTGGTTTGAGAAGTAACAAAAGCGAGCCATTAAGTGTGGAGATTCCTTATTGGTTGACTGATGTATCTAGTTTATGCTAATTAGATAAGCTGTGTGGAATGTATAAATACTGCTCCTGTCCTGCAATAAACGGCTTCCACTCCTGCTGTATCAACGTACACAAGTTGTTCGTCACCCCCCGGTTATTTTGCTGCAGCCGGACTGCGGCAGACCCAGGATCACAGAGCAGATAACTCAGCTGGAAAGAGAGAGTTTCTGACATCTAACCTTGGGAGCTTCAGATGGCTGGCTGCTTGTCTCCCAGGTCTTGGGAGTGGATGTCCTTTCCCCACCACCCATATTTATCAGACCAGAAACTCACCTGATCAGTGACCGAAAGTCCAACCACCCTTCACGTTTGTGATCAGACACCAGCAGCTTGGTTCTCAGAGTGGGGCACTCAGAAGCCACAGACTCCACCGTAGGGGCAAGCGTATCTATGGTCACAATGGCCTTGGCTTTAGATGCTTGTAGTCGGTACATGATATCCTTGGCAGTCAACTGGGTAGTCCCGGGTATGAAGACAATGCCTGGGGACAAGAAGGAACGGCTTGTTTCAGGTTCTTTCACAACCATTTGCTTCAGGCCTGGCTCATCTGCAGAGACATCCCCTGACCTTTTGCTAGGCAAGGTATCGTCCACCTGGGACGCAGAACCTCGCACCCTGCACCAAATCTGCTGAGTCAAAATCTTCATTTTAACAAAGTCCCAGAGGGATTATATACATGGTAAAATTGTAAGCCCTGCCCTAAGTTTTCTGCTTTCTATGGATCCATCCAGAGGACAGGTGGAGCCAGGCTTACACAAATTTATTCCAGATTTGGGGACACAGTTTCGAATAGGACTGTGTCCCTAACATCAGGACTGGGCCCATCTTCACCCTCTCACGTCTTTCTCTATCAGTTTCATCTCAAATTTTGTCTCTTTCTCTCATTCCCAGTTTAGCAGCATGGTCTTTTGAACTTGTCTACCTTCTCTTCCATTTCTATCACCAACAGTGAGTTGAAGCCTGCGGCCTCCTCTGCGGGATTCCCTTCCCTCCCCTGAATGCCTTGTTAGGAACCTTCCTGCCACTCAAGTTCCCTAAGACACCGACGTTTCCCCCTCCACATTTCTTCTCTGCACTGATGCCTGTGCCATCTCTCCGTAAGACCACCCTGCCCGTTCCGAACTGCAGGGCTGCCCACTTGCCATCTTTGTTTCTCACAGCTCTTCTCTATTTCAAAATGGCCAATCTTCACATAGGCCACTCCTGACTCTAAGCCCATGCTTGGAATGCTGTTCCTTCACTTCTAATCCTCGGTAATTCTGCTCATCCCAGAGGGCTCAGCTCCATCAGGTCTTAGATTTCCCATGGATCATTTCTTAGCTCTACACTTCCTCTGCCATCCTTGTTATATTTTTAAATATATATATATTTTTAGTTAGTGGTAGGTCAATACAATACCTTTATTCTATTTATTTATTTTTATGTGGTGCTGAGGGTGGAGCCCAGTGCCTCACATGTGCCAGATGAGCACTTGACCATTGAGCTACATCCCCAGCCCTGATACTAATTCTTGATTCTAAATAACCTGGTTGAATTCATCGATTATTTTATTAGTTAGAAGAGATGAGATGGAGAGAGATAGAGAGAAAGAAAGAGAGAGAGAGAGAGAGAGAGAGAGAGAGAGAGAGAATATGCAGGACAGGAATGTTGCATGATGGAATAAGATGTGATTCGGAAAAAGTAACCATGAGTCCCATGTTGGTTGTGAATCGCATGGATAAAAGCCATATAGTTAATTATAAGAGGAAGGGAGCTCTCTACAAAAGAATTCCAACTGATAAATGTAGAGGGTATGATATAGATAGACACTCCCATATAACACCATCATACTGTCACTTAATTCAGTTGAAAATTACCGATGGAAATTCTGGTTGATGGAGTCAATCATAGTGTAAAGACTCTTGGGAAATGGGACATTCACACAGTCTCATACAGATTACTGCTAAAAAAAGAATGTGGTGAATACCACCTCGTTCAAGTAGTGGAATAATTACTATAGATGATCAGGATGCTCACACTGAGAAAGACCCCACCTTCCCTGGGACTAATCCTACCCAAAGTGCGTAACCTGAATAGAAGAACCATGCAGGAAGAGACAGAACAACTGGCCTTGGACTCTTTAAAAATGTCCTTGTCATGCAGAAAAGGTGGGGGACCATTCTACATTGAAGGACATTAAGGAGACATGACAACTAAATACAATGCATGATACTTCATTGGGCTTAAAAAATAATATCTACAAAGGATATTATTGGGACCGCTGAGAAACTTGAACTCTGGGCGTGTGTGTTGGGGACTGTGTTGTGCTGATGTTACTCTTCTCTTGCATGATAACACTATTGTGGTTCTGTCAAGGGATTGTCTTGGATTTTGACAGATGCATTCTCTTGTCTTTATAAGCATTTGCCTACTGTTGGTAGGTATCACAGTGTCCACAACCAATTCTTAAATGTTTCAATGAGACAGAGAGAGAGAGAGAGAGAGACGGAGTGAGCACTTAAATATGGGAAAATGTTAACAATTGATCAATCTTTAAAAAAAAACAAAAATGTCTGAGACCATGCAAGAGAAAGCATGTGCATGTGTGCAAGAGAGAGAGGGAGAGAGACAGAGAGAGAATTTTGGTATTAATGACATTGTGCTTGAGAATGTAATAATGAGGGTGTGAGAAGAATTGCCAGAGCCCAGGGAGCCTGGCCCATGGTTCCAGCAAGAGAGCAGGGACTCCTGTGCCAGGTTGGGTACACAGAACCTGATATCCCAGGACTGACTGGCTCTAGGGCCTCCTGAAGACCACTCAGGACCCCTGGAGTCACTGACCTGTCCGGATGCAGCCCACGGTCACCAGCCACCACTCAGGCACGCGTGGCAGAATCAAGGCCAGATGATCTCCCTGCTGCAGGCCACAGGCCTGCGTGAAGACGTTGGCTGTGCGGCGGGTTAAGTCGGATATCTCCCGGAAGCTCCACTTCACTTCATCGCCTTGGCCGTTCACCCACCACAGGGCTGTCTCTGAACCTCTCTTGCCCTCCTAGGTGAGATCACATGCCAGGTGTTACTTCCTGCTTCAAAGGAAACGGCCACTTCTTTGGACAATCCATTGTCATGGTCACATGGCAGGGTGAGCGTAGCTCAAGGACCCAGATCCCATTTTAAACATATATGGAGCCAAGAGAATTTGGGAGATGAGGTGGGGACCCAGCTAACTTCTGCCCTTCTGTAGCCCCCTCCACCTCAGATCCCATAAGACCACGAACAGCTGAAGATTTAAGATTCCGTTTCTTCATGTTCCTCTATTAGTCCTATTTGGACAGTGGATTTCTCTCTATGCCTCAGTGTCTCAATTATGAAATGGGAATAATAATATTGCCTAGAAGTTAGTAGAGTTTGAGATATTTAATGATAAAAATACTTATAAGAGTATCTGGCACAAATTATGGGCTCGATATTATCACAACAAAATAAAACAAAAGAGCATCACTTGATTGCTAAATATTTTGAGACTTTAAAAAATTAAGGGACTTCTAGAGGTCAGGATAGCAAGTTAGCAAACTATCCAGGCCCTTATTTCTTCAGAAACTTCAAGTAAACAACAAGAGATTTACTAAAATAGTTTCTGGGAGCTCTAGAAATTAGTCAAGGATCTTCAGCAATCAAGCAAATGTCCACATAGCAAGAAAAAAAAAAAACAGTTAAAATGTAGAAAGATTTGTGATGTTTTTGTTTATCCTTGCCTCCTCCCCATGCTTTGGGGTGGTGCACTGCGGTCAAGGGTAAACCACCCAACTCCTGACTCCTCTCTCAGGAGAGAAGGAAAAGAGTCTAACTTGTTTGCAATGTTCTGGCTTGGCCCCGGACTACCTGAGCAACTGGTTTCTGTGCTTCCTGATTCAGAAGAAAAGCAGAGTTTGAATATCAGACTGCAGATCTCTGAAAGCAGCAGCAGGTATCATGGTGACTGGGGGCAAGAGATAATGGACAGAGAAACCTGATTGGACATCTAAGACCCTGAGAAGAATTGAGGATGAGGTGTCTAGGGCCATTACGACATTTAAAGACTTCCAGGTAAATGGGAAAATTAGGGGGAGAAGGAGCATTTAAACAGGCCCTAGGAAAACAACTTTCTGAAAAGGCCTGAGATGACATTAATCTATTATGCTGGGTAAACTGGTAAAGGTTTTCATCTGTAGGGAGTCAGTCTACAAGACAGAGACAAGTGTCTTCCTCCACACCAAATGCTCACAAAGCATACAGAGGAACAGGGAAACACGGACTATTCCAGGGAACAAAGTAAATCTCCAAAAACTTACCCTAAAGAAATGTAGGCATCGGTTTCTCGATGAAGACTTTAAAACAACTACTGAACTATACTCAAAGAGCAAAAAGAAAACATAGACAAAGCCCTAAAGAAAATCAGGAAAACTAAATGAACAAGTGATAACATCAACAAAGGGGAGTTAATTATTTTATTTAAAAAAAAAAAAACTAAAAGAAGTTCAGGAGCCCCAAATTGCAGTAACTGATTTGAAAATTCACTAGAGGGGGTCACCAGAAGATTCAAACAGGTAGAAGAAAGCATGAGTAAAGTTGAAGACAGTTCATTTGAAATTATTGGATTTGAGGAGCAAAAAGAAAAGAGAATAACTACAAATGAACAGAGCTTAAGAAACCTATGGCATATTACCAAGCACAACAATATACACATTTTGGGAGTCCCAGAGGGAGAACAAAGAGAGAAAGGTACATTGAACTTATTTGATGAAGTAAAGCCCAAACTTCCCAAATTTGAGGCAAAACCTTGACAAAAGACTCAACATCTTTAAGAAGGATAAACCCAAAGAGAACCATAATTAGACACATTATAACCAAAACATGAAAGCCAAAGACAAATAGATAGTCTTGAAAGCAGTAAAATAAAATCAGTTCACTGTGATTCATTGTGTACAAGAGATCCTTAAGAACATTTTTAACAAATTTCTCAGCAGAAAACCTTCGGGCCAGAAGGCAGTGAGATGATATATCTGAAGTGTTAAATAAAAAAAGAAAAAAATCCTATCAGCCAAGAATTCTATGCCCAGCAGTCCTTCTTCAAAACCCAAGGGAGAAATTAGTATATTCTCAGATAAACAAAAGTTGATGGAGTTTCACTAGAATTGCCTTATAAGATCAATAATGGGGGTAGAAAAGTAAACAAAACCGATGACCCTCACTTTCCCTTCACATTTTGTTAATTATTTTCTTGATGCCTTAAAGAAAATGTGAAATATGAAAACATCATTTTTATAAAGGTAGTTACATGTTCAAATATGAGAATCATCATTATTTTAATTTTGGCTTATAACTTTATACTATTTAAAATATAAGGCATAAAATATTCTAAATTTATGCTAATGGGTACATACTACATAAGGTTGTCCTTTGTGACAACATAAAGTGGATAAAAAACTGTAAAGGAGTATAGAATTTTTGTATGTGACTGAAGTACAGTTGTTTTCTTTTTGGCACTGGAGATTGAACTCAGGGGCACTCAACCACTGAGCCCCATCCCCAGCCCTATTTTGTATTTTATTTAGAGACAGGATCTCACTGAGCTGTATAGTGCCTCACTGTTGCTGAGGCTGGTTTTGAACCCATGATCCTCCAATCTCAGCCTCCCGAGCTGCTGGGATTACAGGTGTGCATCACTGCACCCGGCCGGTTATTATCTTTTTTAAGTAGATTGTTATAAGCACAGGATATTTTGTGAAATCCTCATGGTGGTCACAAAGGAAATATTTGTAGTTTCCAGATATTCAAAAGGAAATGAGAAAAATAAAATAAAATCATGTCACTATCAAAGATCAACTAAACATGAAAGCAGAGAGAGAGAGAGGAAATGAGGAACAAAAAAGCTATAAGACATGAAGAAAGCAATTGGCAAAATGCAAGGTAAGTGAAGACCTGTACGTTTTATTTACTTGTCTATTCCCATTATTTAGAATGGTTCTTGGTACATCTTAGGTGTTCATCAAGTCTTAGATGAATGAATGAATAAAGTTAATAAGAAACAGAATGAATAAATGTTGACATGAATCTCTCATGAATAAATTTGGATGCTGCTCCAGAAATCAATTGGAATTGAATATACTATCCTAGGATATTATAATAATACAGAATCTGGTTTCCAAGAGCAACCATGGGTTACAAATTGGGTAGCCTCAATAAGTAACTATATTCCACTCATGGACCATGTTGTCTAGCTTACAAGCTCCATTTTGTTTTATAAGGAATTCTTGGCCAAGACTAAAATGATCGAAAGATTTCACCGAAAACTCTTGCATTTCTAACTTACATTTTACAATTAAAATATGTTGAAAAAAATGAGTCAATATAAATACTGTCACTCTATAATGACATTGGGCATTGCCATTGATTAGGCCATGGATCGGTTTCTGTGTGATGCTTGTTAATCGGTAAGGAGAGGTTCAGGAAGCCAGAGAGGACCTTATGGATGGTCTTTCACAGGAGTAAGCAGCAAGGCATGTACCAAAATTATTTTATTCTACAACTGCAATGAGCAACTATTATGTTAGGTACCAGACAAGTCTCTAGAGAGAGTCACTGAATGAGTCTAAGTTACTGATCATGATCAAGGCAATTGGTAAAACAGAAAAAAGACAGCCAAGAAATATTTTGAGAATGAATACCAATGGGATGCTGGGAGTGAGAAAGATTTGGAGATATGGAGAAATTGGCAGTGACTGATAATGATGTTATAAAGCCCAACAAAGATTAGCATTCTCTGGGGGGAATGTTTTCTTGGTTGTTAAATCCACAGGTTGGTGCGTGAACTTATTAATCAGGACTTTAGGGACATAACCAGGGAAAAGGTGATATACCATTGCTTCTTTCTACTTCCTCTCTGGTCCATTTCATGTTCCAAAGTTCTTAACCAGATTTCTGGTTTGGGCAGTGAAGAAAGTCAATTTATGCTCTGAAGGCAGAGGTTGTTTGACCTCATCAGATTTTGAGACTTGGTTAAATAATGGATTATGAAAGCCGTCATCCTGGGCACCAAATTCTGCTCCTCCACCCGCAGGTTATTTAAGTCCTTGGAGCCTTAGTTTCCTCGTGTGGAAGATGAGGACCATAACTGCCCATATAATCAGAGGATTAAATGCAAAGTGACTGACTATAAAACAGAAAATGTTCTCTGTAATGAAAGGTGGTTCTATTTTTCTTAGGGTTTATGTTATCCTTGAAAGAAATGAGGAAAGTAAATATCATGTCTCTGAAATGCCTCTTTCCCTTTCTGAGAACCTAGCCAAGAAAGGGACCAATGAGAATAAGCATAGATTGGAATGCCCAGATGAGGATTATCATGAAGGACACTGATTCTCACACATGCCATAGATTTTAGAGCAAACGTGTTATCTGTAGAACCTGCATTCTTACATGTGGGAGGCCAAGCTTATGGGTGACTGAGTGACACTCCCCAGCTGGGTGCTGAGGTGCTCAGTCACAGAAATGGGTGTGTCTTGCTACAGCCCCATGGGTGAAGCTATGCTCACCCGTTCCTTTGTAATATAACCCCTTGCCCTGTTTAGGATAGAATCTTCCATGGAAGTGCCTTGTGTGTGTCCCCTCCTCTTACTGTGCCCTTGGGTGTGGCCTACCCAGGTGTCAGTCAACCTGCTGACAGTGGACATCAGAAGCTAGACTCAGCCCCCTGAAACCTGACCCCCTGCCTCATTTGAATAGCTTCTCCTCAATAAAAGGGGTCAGCGCGTGCTCTCGCTCTTTCTCTCTTTCTGCGGACCCTTAAGGTCAGAGGAGCCGTCACAGCGACCCCAAAGAAAAAGGTATTTGTGTCTCTTGTGTGGTTATTTCGTGCAGCCCAGTTAGCCCAGTTTAACTAGAGTGACCCCTGAGCCTTTTAGTCGTGACAACAGAAACCTGGCACTTACACATATGCCAAGATAAACTACTCCTTGAAATTATGGTTATACAAGGGAACAATGATGTTCCATTGATATCACAAGCTATGATATCACTGTTTATGTACACTAACCAATAACATCCCTCCCCCTGCAGTAACTGGTGTGAAACAGAGCACTGTAGGGAGGATCCAGTAACCTGCGATACTGTACAAAGCCCCATGAGGGATGGAGGTGCCATTTGTCTAGTGCATCACCTTAGGACCTTCCCTGGAATTACGCTCGTTTTTAATTAACCATATGTCTCACATATCATCTTCAGGTTTCTTTGGTCTCTCAGCAACCCATCCCACTTCCCTAGCATAACTGGGATGTGGACAGTGCGGGGTTATTATGAAAATTTCGAAAAAGGAAGAAAAAGAGGGTGGAGAGAAAGACATTTGAGAAGGCATATTAGCCTCGAATAATAATGTATGGATGCATGTTCATGGGGTTCATAAAAAAATTTTATCCATTCCAACTCCATCTCAGGTGAATTCTCTCTTTGTACAAGGATGGATTATGGGTGGATTTTCACAGTGTGGCTGAGACTTAGTAGCTGAACACACCACCCATCGTCCACTCTAACTTCTCATGCCATCACTATTTTGCTCTTGGTCTGTGTCTTGGGAAAAGATGAACCATGTGCTAGAGGATGAATATTCTGGAGGCCCCAGGGACTAGTTTCTCTGGACACACCCTAAGGCCACACTTGAGTCAGAGAAAGGACTCAGCTTATAATTGCCACCCTCCCAGGAAGACGGATGACCTGATGGAGGGGTCAGATGTCAGGTACACATTCCCGTGGTCTGTCCCATCCTCTGGATGTAGCCTAAAGTCAAGCCCAAGTTTGATCAAGTGAATTTCAGTTAGATTCACTGTCCCATTAGTTGAAAGAAGTCAGACTTGCGATTAGAACTTTGCCCTTGGTCCCAATTTTGGAACACCGTGTACCAGATACCTTTACCTATTCTTTACATAAATTTCAAAAAAGAGTTTATCCCCATTTCACAGATGAAGCCACTGAGGCTCAGGGAAGTGAGCAAGCAGCCAATTTGGAATTGAATCCTGAAGCATAAGCCTTCCCCACTACACTGATAGGTTGAGGAAGGAGTTGTCCTTGACTCTGGGCCTCTCAGCCTAATAAAAACGAGATCAGGCCACTGAGGCCGACCCTCTCTCTGCCCTCAACACAAGGCACTCTTACCTTCTCCATCTGAGCCCAGTAGTCCAGCACTGAGCTGGCGAAGTTGAATTCCTCAGGTGTATCATGGTCACTCCACCTTGGGGCTCTAAGTCCTGATGAAGATTGGCGGCACACCTGCCGAGGGGCAGGGTGGAAGATGTGGAAGGATTTGTGGATGCCACGGAGGATCCGGAATCTCATCAGCCACTGCATAGTGGGGTAGTCCTCAAGAACTGGACACGGAATTCTCAAGTCACCACCTGCCTTGGGAAGAGATGGCTTACCGGTTGAACATGTAGCAGGAAACGTTCCTACAAAAAGGATGAGTGTTCTCAGTTCCTTGTTAGAGTGAAAGCTTCGTTTCCGTTCACAGAGGCTGGAAGGCACAGCTTATTGATTTAGGTGGGGATTTATCTCCCCCACTGAGGAATCTTGAGGTACAAAGTGCTACATGAGGTTGGTACATGTTCATGGTGGCATTCTCCTTCAGATCCTTTGGATTTAAGTCAAGGATGGCAACCGTGTGGCCAGCCATTCTCCTTGTGGTAGAAACGGTCATTTTGGAAGTTCTGTACCCCAGTCTTTATTTCAGAGACCACTCTTCCCACCATATTTAGTCTGGTGGTTCCCATAGAAATGGCTACGTCTTCAGATAACCCTATGTCCTGACTAAAGGTGTTTGGTTCAGGGTTGTGCAGTCATTTCTGATGATTTTATTAACCCAATCTGGGTCAATTAGAATCCCTCTCCGTGTGTGTGTGAGTGTGTGTGTGTGTCTGTGTGTGTGTGTGCGTGCTCAAAGAATAGATATGGCTGACTCTCACTAGGGGAAGCCCCAAAATGCACATTTGGGGAACTGTGTCTATGATTCCTAGCAGGTGAAAAGAGGGAAGCTTATGTTTAGAGAGATGGAGATGAGGGTAGCAGAATTCTGGAGACATTCAAATCCCTCCTGAGAGGCCCCTCAGCCTCTGCCCCTCTCGCTTATATTCTGTGAGCCAACAATTTCCTCCTTGCCTGAGACTGGGTTTCCGTCACTTGAAACCGTGTGGATTCTAACACACATATACCACCATCCTCAGGGAAGAAGCTGCTAATCTCAGAGCCCCCTCCCCACTGGACTGGGATACACCCATGAGATCTTCCCTAGGCTCTCCTGGGCAGCCATTCCCGATCCATCCGCGTTAACACACGAAAGGAAACCTGTTGGTCCTTCTGGAGCCTGAAAGATGTTTTCAACATGGGACTAGAACTCTCACTTATTAAGGTTCTTCTTGAATTTTGAATATGAAAATCGGCTTATGTGAGAATCTACCTTTCCATGAAAATGGCTTTATTTTATGTCATTTTATGTTGTTAGAAGATCCTTTCAGAGACTCTGTGTTTGGAAGTTAGCTTTAGATTTTACAGACTGGATTGAGATGGACTAACTGATGATGATAACTAGATTGTGGAGGTAAAGACTCCAACCGTCTCTAATTTTATCATAGGAGTGAAGTGACTATATTGAAGGGTGTAGGGCGAGAGGAAAAATGGCCATTTTGAGAAAATGGAGAAGATTGATACAGTATGTTTGTGTCTTGTTTTGTCTCAGTGTATTGTATTGTCTTTGTGATGAAAATATGGAAGACCCTACGCACAGGGTCTTCATGGAATAGATGCTTGTTAGTTGTTTTTTTTAAAAATCTTATTGTAAATTGACAAATAATAATTTGACAAATGATCATTTTGCACATTTATGGGCTACAGGGCAACGTCCGGATCTATCCATGAAAATGTTCACTGAACAGATGTTTTCCACTTGGCAAACAAGATTCAAGCACTTCATCACTCACAAGGCCACCCTCCCTCAGTTTTGACAGTAATACTCTTTGACAATAGCGTCGTAGATCAATAAGAGTAGTAATGGCCAGCAACACTGGGTTTTTATTTCAACTTGGCACCAACCAGCTGGAGATGAGGACTATCTGCCTCATTTACATGGGACATTGTCCAAATTGACCCAGTTCCCACCATTCCCTGTTTTATCGCACCTCCCTCCTTCACTAACCTTAGCTGCTCAGCTCCTGTTGACATTTGAGCTTTAAATCACTAGGTCTAAGCTAAGGAGGGACACGGGTATCTCCAAAGTTGCAAGGCAAGTTTAACAGCAGAACCGTTTCATTTCCCCCTCTGTGATTTTCCCCAACATACACCATCCCTGCACAGATGTGAGCTGGTTTAGAGTGAGAACACCAAACTCAGTTGCTATTTTTCTACTACATATATATGACCTCGGGGGTCTTCCTTAAATATTAACTCACTATTTGCTCCGAAGACAGTGCAAATGGCCCCTTAATAAGTGGCTAAAGAACAAGAGATATAATGAGGAAATTCATTTACCCTTCATTCTGTGAGCCAGCCATGTCCTCGATTGGATTTCTGTCATTTGGGCCATACGGATTCTGAAACACATACACCACCATCCTTGGGGTGGAAGCTGCTAGCCTTTCAATACCTTTCCTACCAGACTTGTTAGAGTCTGTAAATAAGTCAAAAATAACACCTGGAATTTTGTCAGGGGAATGTTAAATTTCGTAAACAAGTCTGGATGGTGCCTGGCAAAATGCCAGAGGGAGTGGTTTGAGAAGTAACAAAAGCGAGCCATTAAGTGTAGAGATTCCTGATGGGTTGACTGATGTATCTAGTTTATGCTAATTAGATAAGCTGTGTGGAATGTATGAATACTGCTCCTGTCCTACAATAAACGGCTCCTACTCCTGCTGTATCAATCTACACAAATTGTTCGTCACCCCCCGGTTATTTTGCTGCAGCCGGACTGTGGCACAGACTGAGTGAACCTACAAGATCTGCCCTGGGTTGGTCTTTTAGAGAGTCATTCCTAATCAAGTTGACATAGGAAATGAAACCTGTTTCATCATTGGGCTGGATTGTGTTCCCCCAAAAGGCATGTTGGAGAAATAATCCCCAATACTTCAGAATGGGACTGTTTTTAGAGATAGGGTCTTTTAAGTTGAGGTTCTTAGTATAGGTCCTCATACAATGACTGCTTGCCTTGTAAGAAGAGGAGATAAGGACACAGACATACTTGGAGGAAGAAGGCCAAGAGAAAAAAGAAGACAGTCATCTATGAGCCAAGGAGACAGGCCTCAAAAGAAACCACCTTGACTTTGGCCTTCTAGTCTACAGAACTAGGAGAAAAAAAATGTCTTTCAATCAGACTGTGGTAATTTGCCACTGCAGTCATGATGAACCAATAACCCTCTTGATCAAATAAAGAATAAATGACTTTCACATCATCTTTTGGTTGCAATTCGAATTTAATCTTCATTACGTAAGACGGCCAAATCCAGTGCCCAGCTAAGGAGGAGTGTGACAGTTTAGAATGTGGCCTTAGGGATCAAAGAATTCCACTTCCAGCCCCTTTGCTGGGCACCTGCATAACTGTGAGCAGCTTACTGAACCTCCTCTGCAAGACTAGCAGCAGCTGTTGCCTGGATTCGTGGTGATGATGTAATGACATCCCGAGAAAGGCGTTTTGCATCAACCCAGCACAGATGCACACTCTCAGAAGATGAGCTAGTAGATAATGCTCTCCCTGGGGAACCTCGCTGAAGCCCGGCCTAGAGGAATGACCCCTCAACCTCTAGAATAGGTCCTAAAAAGAAGTGGGGCTCTGGTTCCTGAATGTAGAAACTGCAGGGTCCAATTTTGCACTGATATGTACAGACATAGAGGAACCTGATTCATGATGTTAAGAAGACTAAAAAGTCATCCAGGCCTGGTGGTGCATGCCTGTAATCCCAGCAGCTCAGGAGGCTGAGATAGGAGGATCCCAAGTTCAAAGCCAACCTCAGCAACAGTGAGGTGCTGAGCAACTCAGTGAGACCCTGTCTCTAAATAAAATACAAAATAATACTGGGGATGGGGCTCAGTGGTCAAGTGCCCCTGAGTTCAATTCCTAGTGACCCCCCATCAAAAAAAAAAAAAAAAGAAAGAAAGAAAAAGTAAAAAATACCTATATCTGTACATCTATGTTTAGGCCTATGTATCCACACCTATATCTACCCTCATAATTATTTATGTTATCTATATTTATATTTATAATTGTACCTATATGCATATTACTATCTCTAACTATGTTGATATGTGCATATCAACAACTATATCTGTCCTCCATCTGTTGCTTATAGTGCTTGGCACATAGGAAAGTACTCAATAAATGGTTAGTTTTTCCTTCTTTGTCATAATTCAGAAAACCAGGGAGAGAAAACCCAGTATGGCCATAGATTGAACTATAGAAAAAGATATTTGTTAATTTCTAAAATATCTATTGTGGATGTGCCACATATGGTTGTAGATACTATCAGAGATTAATTAGACTGAGAGAGTTCCTACCCGTTTGAAACATTCAGTCGAGAACATTCTATGAGGATAGCTTTAAAGAACAGTCTTTGAGGTGCTTTAAAGTCTAATCTGAAGGCAAGTTTGGACTTGGCTTTGAGAGGTAGCTGGCCTCCAAACTACATGTGCAGGCACTGAGGGGCCTTGAAAATCTTCTGCAACCAAACTCTGACTTCATAGCCTTTTTGAACTCAAAAAGCTACTTAAGGAGGCAACAGCACTCGGTGTGTTAGGCAATCCTGGAGGTTCAGAGCCAGAGTTTGACTTTTGGGCCCCCCCACCCTCATCTGGGTGTTCTTTGCAACTGTTCATGTCTCTGAACTTGGGGGCATAATAACACCTACTTCCTAGATTTCCAGCATTGCGTGGGGTACGCAATAAGAGCTCAATCAATACATGTTGAGGTGCACCTCAATTCTCAGCAATTCTAAAGCCACGCTCCTTCTTAGTTACATTTTTTTTTTTAAAGAAAATGAATGAAGGCATTCATTTAATAGAAAGTGGACCAACTTCTGCACTGTGAAGTTCTCTTTCAGTCCCTGGGCTCCCACGCTGCACTCTCCACCCCACCCCACCACGGCCAGAGTTGCCTGATGGGTAAACTATGGACCAGCCACTGGGCCCCACTGAACACGTGTGTATTCCCATTTATTTATTTATTTATTTTTGGTGTGGTGGGGTTGGGGGGGTTACCAGGGATTGAACTCAGGGACACTACACCACTGAGCCACATCCCTGGCCCCATTTTGTATTTTATTTAGAGACAGGGTCTCACTGAGTTGCTTAGCGCCTTGTTTTTGCAGAGGCTGGCTTTGAACTCGAGACCCTCCTGCCTCAGCCTCCCCAGCTGCTGGGGTGACAGGCGTGGGTCACTGTGCCTGGTCCTATTTATTCTTCTTACCCCATATCACCATCCTTATTTTTCAGGGAAGGAAATGAAGTGTAAGAGAAGTTAAGTAACTGTTGCCCAATATGTCACCTAACTGGTCAATGGCATTATCAGAACTTGAAATTGGATTTTCAGTTCAGGGCTTCTGTGACACACACACGTGCACACACACACACACACACATGCTTTCAAAGAAGCTAGAGTCTGTTTCTGTCTTACCTGATGCTGTTGAGGACACACAGCTGGATTAGGTCCTCGACAGGAATAGGAAAGGGGGCTTTGTGCTCAGGTCTCTCCAGACAAGTACACACGGAAGACCTTGGATCCTGGCTGCAAAGAACCTTGAGTGGAGAACTGGTCAGGAATTGGTTGACTCAGCAGGGGAGGAGACGCCCAATAGAACAGGGTAGAACACAGTTGCAGGTCTCTAAGAGAGAAAATCAGAGAGACAGATTCTACAAAGTCACCTCCCACTTTTGTGGGATGACCCTGGTGTGCAAGAATAATAACCAGAGGAGAATGTTCATCAGCTGACTGTGGCTAACTGGCTTCTCTTAGCCAGCCCCACACCCTCATGTCTTCATCTGGTGACAGCTGAGTGGCAGCAGCTAGGTACTGCGCCCCTGAGGCAGAAAGATCTGGGTTTGAGCCTCAGGTTTGTCACTCAACACATGACAGATCTTGTTGACTTCCTTGCTCTGTGGCTCACTTTCCTTATGGGTGAAACTGGAATGGTAACTGTCAATACCTATTTTCCAAGTTTTTTTTTTTTTTGTGTGTGTGTGTGTTTTAGGATTAGATGAGACAATTCATGAAATACATAACACCGTGCTGAGCAAAACTGTTAATGGCTGCTGTCTTAATCTGGGATTCTAGGAGAGACAATTGAGTGCATTACAAAATGCAAGAGCTGAGATCCTGGCTCAGCCACTTACAAGAAGGCTGTTGTGGAAGCCCTTGACCTCTTTATTTTTTTTGTACTGGGGATTGAACCCAGGGGTGCTTAACCACTGAGCCCCATTCCCAGCCCTATTTTGTATTTTATTTAGAGACAGGGTCTCACTGAGTTGCTTAGGGCCTTGCTAAGGGGATGAGGCTGGCTTTGAATTTGCTATCCTCCTCCTGTCTCATGCTTGTTCCATGGGACTGTTGAAAGAATTGTGTGACAGAAAGTCTATAGAGCGCCTGGCCTGGGCATTAGACACAGGTTTGAGATGGAGGTTGCACTGGTCACCCTGAGTTGTCACAGGTACTGGTCTGTACTATTAATTTACTAATGGAGCCATATTTTATTGTGGGGGTGGTTCTTAGAGAATAGAAGACCTCCAGGATTCTGGCCCAGCTTTCCCAAGCGCCTTTGGCTTTCCAGTCACCCCTGAGTATGGGGGAACAACACCTCGACTCAAAGTCACCGCTAAAGATCCCTGGCAACAGGGCTGAGGGTCAAGTCTAGTTTCTTACACGGGTAAGAAGGTTGGCTACTCATTAAACCCCCAATGTATCAAAGTACGAAAACCCTGTTATTAAAGCAGAGGTCTCTTTCGAGGACAGAATGGAGACCGGAGGAAGAGCCCATGAGATACATCCTGGAGTCCCCTGTGGGACAGTAGGACTAGTCTATGGTCAAGAGGACAGGCTCTGGGCCCAGGCAGCCTAGCCTTGAGTAGAACGTTTACCATTTCCCAGCTCTGTGATGTGGACAGGTTTCTTATCCCTCTTTGCCTCAGATTTCTCATCTCTCACAACAGGTGTGTTGAGAGCCACAGCCAAAGGGGCCCCAGCAAACTTCCAGCTGCCAGCTGATGATTGGCTCACAGCGGCCCCAGCAAACTTCTAGCTGCCAACTGATTGGCTCCTCTGCGGTGATGCTCATTGGGCTGTTTCCCTGCCCTTTCAGACCATGGAGCTGCTCATTGGGGGACTTTTTTGGCTCCGCCCACGCGATCCAGCCAATCGGCCTCAAGAGCAGGAGGAGTGGGGGAGGTTGAGAGGCTTGTGGGAAGCAGGTTGTGGCAGTTGGGCTCTGAGGGAATTCCTGAAGAGCTGTGTGGTGCTGTGTGTGTGTGTGTGTGTGTGTGTGTGCGCGCGCGTGTGTGTATGTGTGTGTGTGTGTGTTCTAAAAATAAAGTTCGTTTCTTTTGACAAGTGGCTCCTGAATTGTGCCCAGCCAGACTGTGGCACAGGTGGACTGTGGAGATGGAATTCTTGGAAGATCTCTTTTTTGTTTCTCTGATGTGCAGCTTCTCCTCTAGTTAGCCCGGGGCCACTAGACTCTAAGTCTGGGCAGTGAACTTCAGGTGGAAGTGACCCAGATACGTCTGGTCTAGGGCACGTGAGAAGCTGATAATCACTCTACGCCATGAGTGGAGAGAGGGACATCATCGAATGGCAGAGAGTCCCTCCATCGACTTCTCTAAATGACTTCGTGGAGTTGACTCTCCTGTCAACCTGGGCCCTTGATACTTGCTGTCCTCCTTCGTCTCATAACCAACCTCTGGTTCATTCATTCATCCAACAGGGTCTTAAGGAGCATCTTGCAGGTGTGGCTATAATGTGAACATGTCAGACAAGGTCACTGCTGTCAAGGACTTTATATGCTCATGACAGAAAGGCAAAAGACAACAAGCCAAATGTCAATTAAATGGCTAAAAGGATTTCATATGGTGACATAAGACAAAAAATAGAACAGGGCAAATGATGGTGTTACTAGGGGTGACATTTTGAGGTCAGAAGAGGGGATGGAGTCAGCTTTGGGAAAGGACCAGCAGGCAGAAGGCACCTACAAAGGTTGGTGGCTGATGGCTTCAAGGAACAGATAGGAGGCTGGTGTGGCAGCTTATAGAGTGAGCAGTGTGATCAAGAATGAGGTCAGAGACACAGGCAGAAGGCATAACAGGAAGAACTTTTAAGACCCGTATAATGAGATCAAATTCTATTCTAAGTGCAACGGGAAGTCTTCCCCCAATTTTAAGGGGAAAAGAGACATGATCCAATTAATAACTAATTTTATTGATTATGTGAATTTGAAATAAAATTGGAGAGTAAAACATTCAGAAAAGAAATGGCTAGATTTACAAGGCCTACTGTGGCAGTTCTTTGGAGAAGAGATTTTATGGAGTCAAGAATGGGTGAGGGGGATAGGGACATAGCTCAGATGGTAGAGAGCTTGCTTTGCATGCACAAGGCCCTGGGTTCAATCCCTAGCACCACATACAAAAAATAAATAAATGAATAAATGCAAATTAAAAAAAGAATGGGTAATGGGTCTCCAGCCAGGAGGCTGCTGCTATAGTCTAAGCAAGTAAGATGGCGGCTCTGACAAGAGTCAAGGGAATGCAGGTGGAGAGGGGTGCGTGAACATAGAGCATGCTTTTGAGTTACCATTAGAAGGACTTGCTGTTGGTTTTGATAGGGAATTAAAGATGACAAGAAAAAAAGAATGAATCTCAGACTTTGGGCATCTGCAGTAACATGCATGGTTGGTCATGACTCCTATACGAAGAAATGGATGCTGCAGAGATTCTGTAACATGTCCAGAGTCTCAGAGGCCCTATAAGGCAGGAATAAGACTTGAGCCCTGGTTTTATTTAAGCTGGTTTCACCTGCTCAAGTTTCCTAATGATGTTCTGCCTCTCTGGAGCACTTTCCCATTTCCAATCCTGGTATCTTCCACCAAGAAACAAACATGGTTGGTAAATTGAGATCTTTCTTATCCTGAGGAACTGGGAGAAACATTCTTTTGTCTTTCCATTACCTGGTCAACCTTATCATCCAACTCCAGGATAAAAAATAATAATAATTTGCCTCTGCATTTAAGAACATTACAAAATCTCAGTGTGGTTTCATCTAGAATACATCAATGGCTTCCCTTTTCATCTCAGATTCAGTATTAAATGGGGTTTATGTCCTGGGGTGGGAGGACTATTTGAAATAATGGTGGGAAGACACTTGCCAATACTTAGCACATGGCAAGTGCTTTTCAAATGGTAGTCAGATGGACAGAGCTGGAATTCTCTACTACCTGTTACTACGTCACACAGACCCTGACAAAGCTCTAGAAATGCTCTACTTCTATTTCTTCACATGAAAATAACAGCACCTACTTCATATGATTACTGTGATAATGAAAGGGGATGATATATGTATAACAGCAACAGCTTAGACTGGGCACATAGTAAGAGGAGTATTCTTATTATTGGTTATTAGGAGAGGGCAGTAGTGAGAGACAATAAATAACTCTTTTCTTTTTAGCCTTCAACTTTCTTTTTGTGGAAAAAGTGGCAAAATGCTTTCATGTATCACAATGTCACCTTTAAACTGATTAGACTCTCCTTATTACCTTCCAAAAATATATTTACATTCCTATTCCAGAGTGAAAAGTGACACACAAAATTATATATATAACTTATTGACCACAGGTTACTTTATCCGGCTATAAAACATCAAATGACATGAATAAATATCAACCAAATTTGTTATTTCTATACTAATCCAAGATTATTGCTACAGGCAATTTTAGTTTGGAGAATACAAACTAGGTAAAGTGCTCTTCCCTAAGCTTTACACTTAACTAAGTTTAACTTTTAAAGTACAATTTAGAACCCATAGTGTATGGTAACAATAATCACAGGTCTGCATGGGTTAACAAAAAAAATCAAAGAATAACCTTAAATCCTTATACATGTAAGAAACAGTGTTAATGATCAGAAATGTAGTTAGAGTAAACAGATATGACAGGTCTTCAAAATGATAATGTGGCCCTTCTATGTCAGATACCATGTATAAAGGAGATCACTTATTGGTTATCTTGCTGGTAAACTTACATAAACTTTCATTTTATAATTTTTACATAACACTTAGACAAGACTTAGACAGAGTTCTCAGATGCATACATATGCCTAGTCACATATTTGGGATGTCAACTATATTGTTATAACCTAAAATATGTTGTTTACTTAACCAGTTACAAAGTAATCTTTTAAAAGGCTTTCAAACAGGTTCAAACCCTAATTCCTTTAAGACTTGGTTTCCTTAAGTAATAAAGCCTAACATATACAGGAGAATTATCTTGATAGGCAAGAGAAGATAAATGATTCAGACTTTGCTTCATATCAGTCTATTAAAATTAAATTAAAATTAAATCACTTTGTGCTGATTATAGCCAATTTCTCTTATTATAGCAAACCCTCTTTCTCTTCTACAGGCTTATACCTATAGGTGGCCCATTCGGCTAACATCTCTGTGTTCAAGAGACTATCAGTAAAATCAATGTAGGATGGTCCATGTCTTAAAGGACCAAGAACAAATACAAAAAACACAGGTAAGAGAGGATTTCCCAAAACCCAGGGCTGCCAGATAGGAACTTATAAAACAGATAGACCTGCGTGTACAAATTTCTTCTACTTACTTTACCTTTGAGAGACCAACTCCAACTGAAAGATTGTGTAGTAATCCAGAAAGCTATTCAAAAGCCAGATGGTTACAGTAAAACATGATCTTAGACATGCTTAAACTTGTAGATGGTAAGCTGAGATCTTTCTTGTCTTCCCTTTTCATCCCAGATTCAATATTAAATGGGGTTTATGTCCTGGGGTGGGGGACTATTTGAAATAATGTTGGGAAGACACTTGACAATACTGAGCACATGGCAAGTGCTTTTCAAATGGTAGTACATCCACTTACTTGCCTCTGACAGACCAACTGCAATCGCAAGACTGTTCAGAAAAGAAATACATAGACAACTAGAGAGGAGCCCCCAAACTATGGCTGACAGATAAGGACCTTTAAATTGACCAGCCAAGATCTTTCCCAAGAGACTACCTGTATAATCAATGCAGTACTGGCCATGCTTAAAAGGGGCAGTAACAGATACAAATGAAACACAAACACAAACAGATAATCAGAGGGCATTCCCAAACCCAAGGTCAACAAACAAATGAGAACCTAGAACAGACCAGTAGGGAGTAAATGTCCCTAGAGTCCTGCTTAACCATGACCCCTACACCAGTGACTCCACAGATGCCCCTACAAAGAGGGACCAGATGTTCCCATGAAGAGAAAACAGATGTGTGAAATCATGGGTCTCAGTGTGCACACTGGGGCGCTTACCAGATGGCCAAGGGTGTCACAACTTTACTGAGTTCAGTTTCCTTTTTCTCAAAGTGGACCACGCTGGAGCAACCTGGGCCATTCAGGGAGAGAAGGTGGGATTTCCCACCTTCAAAAGGAGCTTCAGCAGCTACTGGGACACTCCCTGAGTCCTTCCCTTTATTCACAGGAATAGCTCCTCTGTTCCTCTTGAAGCAAACTCCCCTGTCTCCTAACTCTCCTGCAGGTGGCTCTCAACAAATTCACCAGCCACCTTGAATCCTCAGCATGCAAGTGGGGTTCCTTGGAGAGCCAGGCCTGCCCAAGAAAGCTGGAGAAGACTGCTCTTGGGTCCAAGAAAACTGCTCTGGGGTCCCACCTGGGTTGCCAAATCTGTTCCCAAAAGCTCAGTCCTTGTCCCTGATGCCAATCCAATAACAAGGACACAGTTTCGAGGAAAAGGAAAAAGAAGATTTTATTGCTTTGTTAGCAAAGGGGAAACCCCTGTCCCCAAGCCTGTGGTTCTCAGTTATTTCTCAAGTCACCTCTTGCCCGAAGAAATGTATAAACATCATCTCGCTCAAATGTGTATTAAAGCCACAAGATAGGTGTTTTCTTTTCATGATGAAGATGAAGAAATTGAGACTCAAAGTTTCCATGATTAAATCATATGGACTCAAACATATTTACTGTTCACTGTGTTGCAGTGTCTCAAGTCATATAAAGTAACGCCTCATGTGGAAGGTATGTTAGTACCGCTACTGCATTAACAAGAATATTAACACTCACGAATTTAAGCTCCTTGTCCAACCCCAGGAAGCTTGGAAATGACAGAAAAAGTATGTGGACCTAGATCTATCCGGCTTTAAATTCAGAACTTAGTCACCATGATCAATTATTAGAACAAGTTCATCCTAGGGAAAACTTCCAACCCAAAGAATACAAAGTTCTTTGCAAATCAGACTTTGTCTTCATCTCTAAAGTCTACATGTTCAGCAGGTGAAAACATCCAGGGGCAGAACAAAGCTTGGCTTGAACTAATTCAAATCCAAAAAGCTCTCTTACATCATTCTGGGAACCCTGAAGCTATCTTATGAAACAGCAATTTTTGTGTGTCTTTTTTTTTTAAACTCTGGGTACACTCACAGTAAATGTCAGTGAGTGGCAGAGATTCATTAAATAATTCACAACTAGGACTAAACTGCAGAGCTCTCACTTCAAGTAATGGAGGGGTGAATCATCTGGAGGACTCCCTTCTGACAGATGCCATCTATCAAGTATGGACAACATGTTTAAAAAGCTACATCATGATGTTCTGGAGAGCAACTAGAACAGGCAGAATTTGTTGGTCATCTATAACTGGAAGATATAAGTGGGATTGTTATCAGTTTCTCATTTTTAGGAAGAAAAAAATCCAAAGAGAGTTGGAGAAAAAAATCCCAAATTCTATGAAAGAATTCTGCCCAAATTACCGGCAGATTGTGGAAATACTCAGAATCCATGCAGCCTTGGATTTGAATAGCTGAGTGGAGTTTTTAATTGCTAGGCATTATGGGAGGTAAAGAGTTTGGAGTCTGAGTGTGGCCAAGTTAACCACCTGCTAAAAAAGAGAGAGAGAAAGAGAAGGAAGGAAGAGAGGGAGGGAGAGAGAGAGGGAGGGTGGAAGGAAAATTATTAGAGACAGAAAAAGCATTCTCAAGAGAAATGTGACATAAATGTAGATAACTAATGGCTCAGATGTTGGCATTAGTAGTCAACGACTTTAACATCTGTGTTAAAGCTATAATGATTATGCTTGGGGACCAAGCAATGAACAAATAAAAATTTTTAAACAAGAAATAAAATTTTAAATTGAGAGGAATTTGCTGAGTAAAACATTCATGACCTTAAATTACAAATTAACCAAATAGATTTTCTAGCCGATTGGAGATGATTAAAGAAAGTCAGATCAAAAGAATGAAATTAGATCAAAAGAATTTTGATTTATCACCCTAAAGAACAGAGGGAAGAATATTGAAAAAAAAAATAGAATGAGTGGATCCTTCACAGCATGTATAATTGGAGTCCCCAAAAGAGACAAAAATATTTTAAGAAATAATGGCCCCCCAATTTTCCATATTCTGGTGAAAGATATAAGTTTACAGTTCCAAGAATGTCAGAGAACCCCAAATAGGAGGAACACAAAAAAAGAATGATATTTAGGCATATCATCATAATCAGATTTCTTGGAATCCAAAATGGAGAGAAAATCGTGAAAGATGACCAAGGAAAATGACATGTGACACACAGGTGAACAGAGGTTCAGATTACCATCGACTTCTCAGCAGCAACCAAAGAAGCTGACTCACGCTCCTCCCCCTTCAGCAACAATAATTCCTCAGCTATTCACAGGTAAAAAAAAATGCCTTGGTGTGGAAGCTTTGGGATTCAGGCAGGAGTTAGTGAAACCCCAAAAGGGGTCCAGAACCCAGGAGGGGTATTTAGAGAAGGTAAATCCAAGCCAAGGCAGACTCATTGGGTATGATCCTGGCTACAGACCTGGACATGGTCCCACCCCCTGGCTGACTTGGCTGAAGTCCCACTTGGCATTTGCTCTGCAAGCAAAATCCATCCACCAAGGGGCCTGTCAGGGGAGGCACACACCAGTAGTGCAGCAGAAGGCAGCTCTATCCAACTTGTTCTCAATTCTGGACCCTGAAATGGCCCTCTAACTCAGTTTCTGACCATCTCAGCTTCAGCATGAGATCATTCCTTGTTCACACAAACCCAGAGTGATGCCTGGATCAGCCTCTGGGGAGAGCTTGCAAATTTCAGTACCACAGAAGATCCCGAAAAGGCTGAATCTTGTCTTCAGCCTCTTTCCGTTCCCCAATCAATCTTCTCTGCTCAGGAAACTGCTGGGATACTTGCCTGTCTATGTCTCTGGGACACATTTATCCATCTCTGTTGTACAGCAGATTCTGAAAGGGCCCCAAGCCTCAACCCCAAAGCTACGGACTGAAAGCAATTCTTTCCAGCCAGGAACAAGCTGAGAGACTTACTCATCTAAGTCCTTGGGGCAGACTTGACAAACCTTGGTCCTGCAGCAGATCCTGAAACAGCCCCGTGTCTCAGCTCCACTTTCTCTCAAGTGCAGATTGACAGCAGGTTTCCTGGCAAGTGGCCTATTAGAAGACACTCCCACTGTGGCACCAGGGATCAGTCCAAAGACTCTGGACTCTGTTGTAGACCCTGAAGCAGTACTGCAACTTGGCTGCAGTCCCTATCAATCTCAGATTGAGTCAGTACTGCCTGCCCAAGGACCCACTCAGAAATCCATCAAGAGCCTTTGCAGAGACCTAGAAGAACTCACACTTATCCACAAGTCAGGCCACAGAACTACTGGCTATGCATTCTGAAACTGACCCTTGATCCAACACCAGCTGCTTTACCTATGTCCTTGAGGGAGTTGATTCCACACCTAGGTACCAGACAGGATCCATGCCTGTTCCCTAATTCACCAACTGTGGACCCCACTGTGGGAAGAGCAGCAACCGTGCGATATGGCTCCAAAAGCATTTGACTATGACCCAAGAGACAATCTCCTCACCCCCAGATATGTAGTAGAAAACCTCAAGCAGCCCAAATCAGTTTGTAAGAATTGGAAGAAGTATTTGTTCCTTCTTATGCACAGACACTAATGCAAAGCTACATGACTAACAAAGAATCAGGAACACCAAAGAAAAATCATAGAGCTCCTTCAACTCACCACCAATAATTTAATATATATTAATTACTTGAGAGAGAATTCCAAGTAATCATCTTCAAGAAGCTCAGTGAGATGCAAGAAAACACAGACAACTAATGAAATGGGGAAAAAAATACATTAAAGCTTTTCCTCTAAGCTTAGGAATAAACAAGAATGCCCACTCTCACCACTTCTATGTTCTAGCCAAAGCAATTAGGCAAGATAAAAAATAAATAAATACAAGGCATCTAAATCAGAAATGAGGACATAAAATTATCTCTGTAGGAAAAAACCCTAACGATTGTAAAAAACCCTAAAGATTCCACCAAAAAAACAAAGAGCTTATCAATAAATTCAGTAAGGTTGCAGAATACAAAGTCAACCCACAAAACTCAGTAGCATTTTATACATTAACAACAAACTATCT
This sequence comes from Marmota marmota marmota, assembly GCF_001458135.2. Classification (NCBI taxonomy): domain Eukaryota; kingdom Metazoa; phylum Chordata; class Mammalia; order Rodentia; family Sciuridae; genus Marmota; species Marmota marmota. The sequence continues at coordinate 14,063,579 of NW_026000185.1, read as the reverse complement.
AAAAAAGAACCTCCCCCCCCAAAAAAAAGTACCCATTTACCATAACAAAATAAAAATACTTAGAAATTAATTGAACCAGACAGGAAAAAGACTTCTACACCATGAAACACGGTGCACATGATGAAAGAAATTGAGACAAATAAATAGAAAGATATCCCATGTTCATGGATTGGAAGAATTGATATTTTTAAAAAATTTCATAGCACCTCAAGAGATCTACAGATTCCACACAATCCTTATCGAAATTTCAGTGACAGTTTTCATAGAAATTCTAAAATTCGTATGGAATTACAACAACAGAAGCCCCTAAACAACCAAAGCAACCTGAACAGATGGAACAAAGCTAGAGATCTCACATCACCTGGACTTCAATTTACACTGCAAAGCTGCAGCAGTCAAACCAGCATGATATGGACTTCGTAGAAGACATGGAAACCAATGGAACAGAATAGAAAAACTAGAAATAAATCCACACATTGACAGTCACATATTTTTAGACAAAGATGCCCTCAACACACAATGGGGAAAGAATGGTCTCTAAAATTAAGAATGTCTGTACAGCTGGGTATCCACATCAGGTCCTTTATCTCAACCCGTTTATAAAAGTGATCTCATGATGGATTGTAGAAGTAAAGATGAAGATGTAAGACTACTAGAAGAAAAAAAATAATAGAGGAAAATCTCCATGACTTTGGTCTAGGCAATGAATTTTTTTTAATATGATACCCAAAGTATAGGCAACGAAAGCAAAAATAAGTCAAATGGAATGAATCCAAACTAAAATGCTTCTGCAGAGACAAAGAGTCAACAAAATGAAGAGATGAATGGGAGAAAAGATTAACAGACTATAGAGTGAATAAGGGATTAATATCCAAAATATAGATGGCACTTAAATCAATGGTAAGAAAATAAATAATCTGATTGAAAAATAGGCAATATCTGTCTGCATAGACATTTAACAAAAGAAGACATATAGAGAGGTGGGTTGAGAATAGAGAACACTTTTACACTGTTGGTGGGAGTGTAAATTAGTACAACCACTATGGAAATCAGTATGGAGGTTCCTCAAAAGACTAGGCATGGAACCACCATACGACCCAGCTATTCCACTCCTTCTTCTTTATCCTGAAGAATTAAAGTCCGCATACGACAGTGACACGTGCCTGCCTATGTTTATAGCAGTACAATTCACAACAGCCAAACCATGGAACCAGTCTAGGTGTCCATCAATGGATGAATGGAAAAAGAAAATGTGGTGTATATACACAAGGGAGTTACATTCAGCCATAAAGAAAAATGAAATTATAGCATTTGCAGGAAAATGGATGGAACTTGAGACCATCACGGTAAACTAAATAAATCAAACCCAGAAGAACAAGATTATATGTTTTTTTTTCTCTCATATGTGAAAACTGGAGAGGTAAAAGGAAAAGAAAGGGTGTGGGTGAGGAATCTCATGAAAATTAAAGGGAGATCAAGCAGAGGAAAGGGATCAAGGGGCAGGATGCGGGGAGGGAGGGAGTACGTGCTGGGGAGTGATATTGGCCAATATATTATTTTATTATATTGTGTGCATGTTTAAATATGTAAATCCCATCATTATGTACAACTATAACACACCAATAAAAATGTGGTAAAATCAGAAGACATGCAAATGGACAATAGGCATTTGAAAACAGGTTCAAAGTCACTAATCATCAGAGAAATGCAAATTAAAACCACAAGCAGCTATCCCCTCACACCTGTTGGAAAGGCTATTATCAAGAAAATGAGAGGTTGCAAGTGTTTTTGGCAAGGGTGTGTAGAAAAGAGAACTTGTATATATTGTTGCTGCAAATGTACATTAGTAAACTGTTACGGAAAACATTATGGAGGTCCTCAAAAAACTGAAAATAGTCCCTCAATGATCCCACTTCTACATATATACATAAAGGAAATGTGAGGAAGAGATATCTGTGGCTCTGTGATTATTTGGGCGTAGGAAGACGAATACTGCATGATCTCACTCACAGGTGTGAAGGATATAGGAGAAAAACTCAAACTCAATCTCTTCCACTCTATGCTCACATACAGATCACTTCTGTGACCCCCAAAACTCTGGGGATTTCTCCTCACCAGCAAACAAGCAATCAATTCTGCAGCAGACACCAGCTGGGTGTCCCCTAGTTCAATTCAATTCCAAGGAGATTCTGTCCAAGGAGGGGGCCCTTTCTGGCCACTCCCCTGTGGATCTTGGCTGGCCTGAGCCTGCTTTTCTCTAAAAGTCAGAGGAACGACTCCATGTTGGCCTTGGACTAATCTTTAAGAAGACTGACAGCTTCTGCTATGATCTCAGGGAGACATAAATGTCTTAAAAATGTCCTGCCTGCCCTGCAGGGGAAACCACATAAAGGTTTTTTTTTTTTTTTGTACTGGGGATTGAACTCAGGGTCACTCCACCACTGAGCCACATCCCCAGCCCTATTTCATATTTTATTTAGAGACAGGGTCTCACTGAGTTGCTTAGTGCCTGGCTTTTGCTGAGGCTGGCTTTGAACTCACCATCCTCCTGCCTCAGCCTCCCAAGCCACTGGGATGAAAGGTATGTGCCACGGTGCCAGGCTCACATAAAGGGTCTTGAGATGGCTTGGAGAGGGCAAGAGGCCCAGTCAACCCCGCAAAGACTTAATTAAGCATGAAGCAGCCTTGAAGCCTCCAGCACAGCCCACCTGTCGGCTGACAACCACATCAGATGCCAGTTGAAGCCATAGGGAGTCGAAAGATTTCTCATTCCAGCCACGTTCAAATACTTCACCCACAAAAATCATGATTTCAAATGAAAGGATGGTTGTTTAAAGCTACTGAGTTTGGCATAGTTTGTAATGCAGCCATTAATAACCATGCTCAATGAGTCCTCATAACAATACTGCAAGGTAGACACAGGAATTATCAGTTACAAGAGAAACTGAGGCCCAGAGAAGTTAAGTTGCGTGACTCGGTCACGTGCAAGTGAGTCACCGGGTCTGTTCAGGGCTTGGTCCATTGGCCTCCCGCAGCTGAGGTCTTAACCACGGAATCAGACATTTATCCAAGCTTGTGTTTGCAACACTTCAGAGTCCAAACACCCTTTGTCCCACCAGAGAGGACAAAGCTCGGCTCCTTGGAATGGACATTGGTAAACTGAAGAGGCAGGGGAGTAAAGAGACCTTGTTATTTATTTATTTAGCTAAACGTAGCCTAGACGTTATTGTTTACCTTCAACAACAGGGAAAATAAGAGGGGAAAAAAAAACATTTAAAAAAAGATGAGCTGGGAACAGCCAGGGCCTGAGGGAGCAAACAGTTCTTGTTGACAACCAGTTGACCACACGGTCATGTTGACAATCCACTGATTGAGCAAATCTTGGATTGAGCTGGGAAAGTTTACCCTGGACTAAGAAAGAAGGGAGGAAGGGAGGGAGGCCACAACCCAGGCCTCCGGTCCCTGCTCTGCTAAGGATCACATTTCTTCATTTGCACACTGGGGAACTGGAAGAGATGGGGCTTCACGATATCAATACGGCTCCTGGTCACTGATGTTTTAGGGCCAAGAATCCTCTGATGCAGGTAGAAGGCTGTGGGGTGTTTAGCAGAACCATTGGCTCCTACCCACTAGACGCAGGTAGCCCTCACCTGAGTTGTGATGACCCAAAGTATCTGCAGACACTGTCAATGCCTCCTGGAATACAATCGTCCCCAGCTGAAATCCATGGTATTAGATACTCTCTTCAGCTTGCAGACTTTGCCTCAGTTTCCTAACCTATATAAAGAGAATTTTAAACACGCCACTGCCTTTTTGGTTGACCTCATAAGATAATACAGATTAAATAAAAGATTAGATATAACTACAGATGCCCTCCAGAGGAAGCTGGGTTCAAGGGTTTGGGCGCTGCATGGTGATCAGACCAGCTATCATGCATCTGGGCTTTGCCTACTTTTTGGTCTTGGTCGATTATGCCTGGAAATCTTGGCTGAGCTCCAAGGCTGTCGATCTGGACAGACCTTTGCCCTGGATAACCAGTTGAGTCACACCTACCAGGTCTGTCTCTGAAGCTCAGACTTTGGTGCCGTCCCCAGGAAGAATTGGAGGACTTGTGTGTCAGTGAATCCCATGTAAGTGAGAAGCTCTGCTTTTCAAAGAAGTCAACTGCTTCCCAAGGCAGCTCAGAGCATCAGGGAAAAGACTTTTCACTTCCAGAAAGTTCTGAGGTTGTTCAAGCTGAGTTCGCCTTTAGGCTGTTCACCCTCAGGGTTCCTAGATTGACCTTGGGACCTCACAGAACTAGCCAACTTTCCAGGCCTTACTCTACCTCATCCTGAGCTCCAGGGAGGCCCCGCCCCCCCCGCCAATTCCCAAGTCGGCCACCAAAGACAATCCAGGGGAGCTGCCTCTCCCCTTCCAAGGTGACTCTGCCTTCCATGTAATATGGGCTGAAAGGTCAGAATCAGGTGGATGACAGGCTTCCCCTGTCATGTCCAGAATTCAGGGGAGACAGAGGAAGGACCTGACAGAGAATGAGGAGGCTGGAGGGAGCTCCAACGGGGTGTTCATCCCAGCACACCTGATAAGGAAGAAGACCCACTAAAACCCGTCTGGCTCGCTCCAAATTCTCTCCCCACATGTCTCTGGAAAAATTCACAAACAGCCAGCATCGGCCTCCAGGGAGGAGAACTGTGATGGCAGGGTGGGGGGAACTTTCACAAATTGCCTGCACTTTAACAGTTTCAGGAACATCCTTGGGGATTATTGATTTGCAAAAACCGTAAGAGAAAATAGCAAAGATTGAGGTTGTCCTGACACTGTCACCTCCGGGGGCCCTTTCTGCATTTCAGGTTTCAGAGAAGTCCTGTTATCAATGGTCCTGCTCAACTGGCTGGGATATTGGGATCCCCCAGATCAACTGTGGGTTGGGCTCTTCATCCAGCCCATAGCCCCAGGGGTCCCCCATATGCCAGGACTCTCTTTCTTGTAAAGTAGCCAGGCCCCCTGGGAGGAGGTAGAATGACATCCAATAATGAGCAGAAGGTAAGGTCTACAGAAGGTCTGACCCCATCCAAAAGCTGGATCCTGGCTTCTGTGAATCTCCCTGCTCTCCTGACTAACCCACACCCCTCTCTGCTCATGCCTGCCTTCCGTCTCCCCCTTGCAGGGGGCTGCCTCGGTGGACTGGCCAGAGGCAAATACAATGAAGCTAGCAGTTATTTCTATTCAGTCTCCACAACTTGACTGCCCCTGGATTAATGAACTAGCTCCATTGACCCCCACCCCTGTCCCTCCCACTGGCCCCTCTCAAGTCCTGCCCAGCTGTTCACCTGAGCAGGACTGGGCGCATCAGTGGGCGTGATCTGCATGAATCTCTACTGCATCCCTGTGGGGATGTTGGATGCTTCCATTTTCCAGACAAGGAAACCGAGGCTCCCAGTGGGCAGCGTATTTCAGAACTAGAACTCAAACTGACCCATCACCTTCCTCTCTACCAGTTAGCTCCTTTTCCCACGGGTCCCCAGCTACTTCCTTTTTGGTAAGATGACACCACTTGCCCTGCCCTTGACTCTTCCTGTGGGTTTCATTCCTCCCTTCTCCTCCGTGAACTCCATCTGTTCCCGTTCTGACATGGCTCCAACTTCAAGCATTCAGGCCTCCTCACCTTTATTTATTTTGCTATCACCATACCCAATGACCTCTTGTCTTATTGACTCAGTTTTTTTTTTTTAACATTGCTTCCTCTATTTTTTTAACAAAAGAAAAAAAAACTGTACTAATCTAAATGAAACTCTGTATCTCTAACTTTAAAAAAAGTTTTACGTGCCTACAAACGTATGGAATGAAAAGGGGACACCACGAAAGTCCTCTTGGTTAGCGTCATCAAATCCCCTTTGGATGTGTCTTGTTCTCTTGGTTAAAAGAGAAGGTTCAGCTTCTACCCGTCACTTATCACCATGACCATTTTCACAGCAAACCCTCTCAAGTCTCAGGGGCTTACACCGACTCCTATTTATCTTTCTCTCACAGGTCTGCAGGGTGTCTGGGGCTCTGGGTTTACCATGGCTCTCCAAGGGCCTGCTCTTCTCACCAAGATGGCGGACACACCTCCCATCAAGTCCAGTCAGAGAAGTGTGTGCAAAACCTCTGTCTCATCACCCAGTGGTCAAAACCAGCTGCAGTCCCAAGCTCAACCTCAGCAGGAAGCTGTTACCTCCCCTTGGGGGAGCAGAGAGGGAATCGTTGCTGAATGACAAGTTCACTTTATGACGAAAAGGTGGAAGACGTAGAAGGAGCAAATTAAAATTCTTCTCGGCCTGAGGAACTTCCGGATCCTAGAGTCTAAACATGGACGTGCAGCTAAGGAACTTCCAGATCCGGGGGCCTAAACATAGACGTGCGCCTGAGGAACTTCCGGATGCTACGGCCTAAACATGGAGGACTGAGGAACTTCCAGATCCGGGGCCTAAACATGGACACCTGAGGAACTTCCGGATCCTAGAGCCTAAACATGGACGTGCGCCTGAGGAACTTCTGGATCCTGGAGCGTAAACATGGACGTGCACATTTGGAACTTCCGGATCGGATCCTGGGGCCTAAACATGGATGTCTGAGGCACTTCCGGATCTGGGGGGCCTAAACATGGGCGTGTCCCTGGAACTTCTGGGTCCTTGTGCCTGTAAAGGGAGGGCGTGACTCTCAGAAGGGACGTGGCCCATGAAGGGGAGCCGAGTATGGGGCCTGTTGGGGGCAGACTGAGCTGTCACACCCTGAACTTGAATGTGACAGTGGCCTCACTTTCCGGCCTTCCCCTGGGTGTCACTTCCTCCCCTTCCAGGCGGTGCCAGGGAGGAAGTGAGACCAGGCGCAGGGGCCAGGCCCTGAGGAGGGACACCATCTTTCTCCTCGCTTAGCCAGGCGCCCGGCCTGGCTGGGGACGGGGACGTCTCGTGACACTGGCTGCCTCCTGCATCCCTGCCCCAGGACCTCAGGGACCACAGGCGGGGACAGTCGTTGATTCTCCTCTGGCCCACTGACCCTCAGCCCCCAGGGTCTGCCCAGGGAGAGCTCTGTCTCCCAGAGGGTCAGGGGGCCCCTGTGACCTGCTGCTCCTTACCCACCGTCATCCTGGGCGAGCAAAGGTCAGGACACCAGACGTTACTGAGAGTGACATCTCCTGGATGGGCGGCTGGGGACTTTGCCTCTGTCCCAAGCCTCAGACACCGGATGATCCCCCTCAGAGACAGAAAATAACCCCACACTCCCCAAGACTTATTTTTAAGCTTTGGATTCTGAAATTTTCTTGCTGCCACCTTCTTTGTGAAGCCAGTTTTTCAACAGAGACAATATTCCAGGGGAGAAAACCAACATGGAGTCAATCAAACCAAGCTGACACATCTGGTCCTCCCAGAGAAATCTGGGTTGGGGGGAGAGCAGCCATTCTCGACTGGTGAAATAGTGAAGTTCCCTTGTCCTTATTTTGTGTAAGCAAAACAAATAATCTGATGCTGACTCATCGAATTATTTTTGATGAGTGCTTGGATCATAGGAAAACTGATTCTGTTTTATGGAATGAAGTGTTACCTGATTTTAAAATTAAAAATGAAGCCAATTAGGATTGTTAAAAAATAAAAATGAATAAATAAAATTCTTCTCACTCTGAGAGCTGGAGGAGGACTGGCTGGGACCAACCATACCCCATGCCCTCGCAGTGGGGCTCACTCCTGTTCTGATCAAAGTTGGGGATCTTTTAGCCAGAAACAGGGTGGTGAGCAGAGGTTGGGGCACTGGCTGCTGGTGGGAGAGATGAGTGTTTGCCACGTTGCCCGAGCTCCTCCCTCCTCCACAAGTTGCTTCCTTTAGTTTTTATCTTTTCTTTGGCTTTTTTTCCCATTTATGTTTATTAAAAGAACACACCACCTTAGATGCTCCTCTCTCTTTCCCTCTTTCACTGATAAGTCAGCAACTATTTTTTTTTTTTTTTTTTTTTAGTACTGGGGATTGAACTCAGGGGCACTCAACCATTGAGCCCCATCCCCAGCCCTATTTTGTATTCTATTTAGAGACAGGGTCTCACTGAATTGCCCAGCGCCTCACCATGGCTGAGGCTGGCTTTGAACTTGCGATCCTCCTGCCTCAGCCTTCTGAGCCGCCGGGATTACAGGCATGTGCCACTGCGCCCGGCAACTATCAGGTTTTTATCCTAAAGTATCTAATGGCACTTTCTGGTTGGGGGGGGGGGATGGACACTGGGAGATGTCCCCTGAAATGTTTTGTCACCAAATTGAATTCTTACTTATGGATGTCCTTGGCCATGCTGATCTGTGCTTGTACTGCTCTCAGCCATCTTTCTGACCCGACACCTGCTTTCTTCTGCACCTTCTTTCTCCACATCATTCACAGGATCTCCGTCCTCTTTCTATCCTTTAAATATTACTATTCTCCAAGGACCCCTCCTCACTCAGAGGAGGGGTAGCTGGTTTTGACCACCTTTCTGCTCTGTCTGCATTCCTGGTCCATCTTGGTCATTCTCTGTGTGGATGATGATACCCCAAACTACACTGGAGACCTTGAACTCTGAGTTCATAAATATCCCACTGATTACTAAATACACATGAATCTTGGTTTTACATGGACAAGCTACATGGGCCAAGCCACAGAGAAACTCAGTGTCTCTGTAATGCCGGATTCGTGGGACCCCAGGAGACCTCCAGGAGCCGAATACGATGCAATCACACAAGAGTCTTTATTGCAAGCTCGAGCCTGGACTCACAACTGTTCCCAACACAGCGGTCCCAGGGAGTGAGTCCCGGTCCTTTGTTCAGTGAGATTTTATAGGTTTTGGGGGGATACTCTATGCGTCACAACATCACACAGCAGATCATTCCATACTGCGGGAAAGTCACACAACAACTCTTAACATTGATGAGCACATTCACTGGCGGGAACAAGTTGGGTAGGGGTGATTGGCTAGTACAAGAGGGGGATGCCTTTGAACTGATCGGTTTAGGCCACGAGGGGTGTACGTGCTGAACTACATGGTTTCCCAACATGTTATCAACCACCATAAACTACTGGGGGGTCATCTGGCATCCCAGGTATTTCCCTGTCTCATGCTGATTGGTGGTTGCGGGGGGGGGGGGGGTTGCTAGGGGTCTTCACCTAGCCTGACTGAGTCAGGGACACCTGTCACCACAGATCTGTCCTGTTATTTGCAGACAAACAACTCAGCAGGGTGGATATGTACCTAGAAAGGCTCTGTGGGTTTTTCCAAGGACAAAGGTCATCCCCCCCTTCCTTGGACAGGCCTTGAGGTGGAAGCTGCTGTTATTTATTTTCAAAAATGGAGTCACATCACTTTCTCATCTCTGATCTTCTCCTCCAGATTCTCCCTTCTCAGAAAGTGTTAGAACCGTGGATCCGTTTACCTAACCCCACAACCTGGGCGTCATCCTCCAGGGCCCGCTTTCCCTTGGTCATGAGATTTCCAAGTTCCAAGAAGAGATTCTAAACACCTCTCAGTTCCACCCTGAATCCTTTCACAGTTCAGCGACCAGGGTCAATGTTTTAAATCGCACAGTGGACTGAGTTCGTTGTGTTCCTCGACCCACTTTAATGGTGCTGCTCTTTCGAGGAAGTCCAGACTCTTTGTTGTGTGACGGATTCAATGACCACCTCTTCTGACCTTCTTAAAGTTTAGCTGATGCCGTTATAAGACTGTAATGAGGCGACGTCCCTCTTCCAGGCACTAATGTGTGAGCTTCCCTCTTATGTAGTAAGGATAGCATTGAGTCTGAGGGTGGGACGCTCAAGTGTGGGTGCTCACTGTCCACCAAGGGTCCACTAAAGGTCCCATGAGGGGTGGTGGACCCTTTAAGACGAAGAGCCTAATGGAGGTACTGAGGTTGTTGGGATGTGCTCTTGAAGGATATTGTGGTTCCAAGGCTCCTTTCTCACATGCTTTTTGCTTCCTGGATCATGAAGTGAGCAGTTTATTCTCTGCCACGCACTCTTACCGTGGTGTGCTGCTTCGCCCCAGCCCCCAAACACGGCCAACTGATGGGGGACTGGAATCTCCAAAACTATCAGCCAAAATAAACATTTTTGTCTTTATAAGTTGATTTTTCTCAGGTATCTTGTTATAGTAATGGAAAGCTAATACAGAAACTGGTACTGAAAAATGGGGTTGTTGTAACTATATACCTAATGATGTGGAGGGGCCTTTGGAGTTGGTTCAAAAGAGTTCATAAAGGTTTGGAGGAACAGGCCAAAGAAAGTTTAGAATTCTGTAAGTGGAGCTTAATGGGTGATTGTGGAAGGGGCTCAGGTGGCAAGGGTGCTGATAGAAATAGGCACAGTAAAGGCTCTGCTGATGAAGTCTCAGATGGAAATGAGGACACTGGAGGCCAGGCCCCTTACACTGTGACAAAGAACCAGAATTCACGTGGTTTATCCCTGGGACTTTGTAGGAGGCTGAGCTTCAAGGTGATGGACTCCATCGATGGATAGGCAGGGCCATTGAAAAGCACAGGTGTTACACAGGACAGGCTGGGTTAGAATCTGGCCCTGTCACTCACGGCCCGGGGAGTTTCTCTCAACCTCTCCAAGTCCCATTCCCCACGCTGTACAACGGGAACGACAATCGCTTGGTGTCTAACTCGCAGCAAGTGCTGGGTAAGTGCTGAATACCACCGTCGTTGCTGTCATTGCTAAGAGTTCCCAAGAGAAGTCAGAGCCCACTTCCCCTTACCCCAGCCTGCCAGGAAGGCTCACCCTCCGTCTCCAGATTGTCCCCTCCTGGACCCAAGGGGCCCAGCCACTGAGCCTGGGGGGGTCCGTTCTTCAACAGCGCCACCTGCTGTCTACCTCCAAGGGTTCCCTACCCCACGAGGGGCTGGAGACATCCCTCTCATTCTTTGTCTTCCCCCCAAACCATCCTCAGGGTCTTGATTTAAAAATGATTTTATTATTTGATTCTAGGAAGACCAGATGATGTCAAAATCATGGGGCTTGGGGACCGGCACCTTCACGGTCACCACAGCTGTGACCAGGGTGGCTCATGGAAAGTGCCAGTATTTATTTTTATGGACTTATTTTCCAACTGCTTTCCCTTGCTGGTGAATCTTTCCACGACATTTTAATTTCCTTTTCCTGTTACCCTCTTATTTCCCCTCTCATCCCTTTTCTCTTTCTCCTTTCAGCATCTAACAAGGCAATACTAATAATCAAGGAAAAAAACAAAAACGAAAATCCTCATAGGGAGACTGAAGACCCCGAGGGAAGGGAAAGGGGAGGGGACCTTCAAAACGATCAGCCAAAATAAACATTTTATCTTTATAAGTTGATTTTTCTCAGGTATTTTGTTATCGAAATGGAAAGCTACACAGAAACTGGTACTGAAAAAATGGGGTTGTTGTAACACCCCAGTGAGTGACCCCAGGGTGGGGGGGGGTCTCACTGGGCCTGGGCTTGCTCAGATGTCTTCCACTCTCTGGCTCGAAGCTTTGCTCGTTCGATTTTCCCTGAGATGGTCTTGGGTAGGTCCAGGACAAACTCCAGCTGTGGGGAAAAAAGAGACCCGGGTGGGTCAGGACACAGAGGGGCTGGATTTTTCAGAGGAGTTTCTGTGACGGGGAATCCTGAGGCTGGAGGCTCCGGGAGGCGTGAGGACAGAACCTGGGAAATTTCCAGAAAAATCTCTGTGTGCAACAGGAAGTTTCAGAAAGTGCCTCGGGGCAAGGAGAGGGTGGCTAGAACAGGGCAGAAAAGTCTAGAACTCTGGTCTCCAACCAACTGTCACTCAGAGGAGAAGCAAGAGAAGGAACTGGGTTTGGCACAGAGGCCAGCGCTCAGAAATGTCAGCTGTTATCAATCTGGACGAGGAAGAGCAGATGGCTCAAGTCAGAACACCTGTTGTTGTTGTTTTGTTTTTAGTACCAGGGATTGAGCCCAGGGGTGCTTAACCACCAAGCCACATCCCCAGCCATTTCCAAAATATTTTATTAGAAACAGGGTCTCGCTGAGTTGCTCAGGGCCTCGCTAAATTGCTGAGGCTGGGTTTGAACTCGAAATCCTCCTGCCTCAGCCTCCTGAGCTGCTGGGATTAAAGGCGTGCACCACCGCACTCGGCCAACACCTGGTTTTTCATTCAATTTCTCAGATCATTTCCTATTGATCTGCTTTTCTCCAATTTCACTATCTTCACCTGTTAAAGGCAGCGTTGGAAGGTGAGAACCCTCCATGTCTAATAACCCTGAATACTAAGATACAGATGAAGATAAACCATGGAGACTTCCAGTTTTAGGGCTCAGCTGACCACGGCCCTGGTCTGGGAGTCAGACGTTTCAAAGCTCAATAAAAATAACCACCACAGGCATCCCGACAGAGAAAGAGTATCTTGGCAGTGGAAGTGAGATTTCTTCCATAGATAACACTGACTGATGAGAAAGGAGTTTGTTCAGACCCTGGGGTCAGGGGTCAGAAACAACAGCTTGGGGGCAAAATCCAGTCCTTGTCCTGTCCCTAAATAAAACACAGCCACACCTGCTCCTCCAGATACGGTAGTCCCTCCTTATCCACGATTTTGATTTCCATGGATTCGGTCACCTGTGGTCAACCGTGATCCGAAAAGATCAAGTGGAAAATTCTGGAAATCAACCATTCATACATTTAAATAGTTTTTGTATCAGTAAATTGTTATAATTGATTTATTATTGTTGTGGTTAAATTTCTTATTGTGCCCGAATTTTAAGTTTTTCTTTATCATAAGTAGGTATGTATAGGGAAAAAAAAAACCCGTAGTCTACCTGTCGGGTTGGTGCTGTCTGGTTTCTTAGAGCCTATCCCCTGCAGAAGAGGGGGCAGTACTGTCCTGTCTGTGGTCACTTTAGTATTCAGAGGCAAAGTTGAGGAGCTTCAACAAAGACAATGTGACCTAAACTATGGACCCTTGGTCCCCCTCGGGGGTAGACAGAGATGGGAAGTAAGTCAGAGTGGACATGTGGGTTGATGCGAGGTAGCACTGTCTTTGGCACGGTTGGTCAAAAGGACCTGCTGCCCTGGGAATTCTAGAGGAAAGACGGAGGGAAGGACTTCATCTAGGGGGGGGGACACTTAAGTAATATGCTGTAAACTATGGGATAGGGCCCTTCTACTAGATCTTCCAGAACATTCTATTACAGTTCAGAATTCATAACTACGTTTGGTGTGTTTTGGTTTCTAGTCTCCTTTAAAAGTACTGGGTGTGGTGGTGGCCCGTGCCTGGAATCCCAGTGACTTGGGAGGCTGAGACAGGAGGATAGCAAGTTTGAGGCCAGCCTCAGCAACATAGCCAGGCCCTAAGCAAACTTAGCAAGACCCTGTCTCAAAAAATAAACAAAACAGAACAATAACAACAACAAAAGGGCTGGGGGGATGTAGCTCAGTGGTAAAATACCCCTGCCCCCTGCCCCCTGCAAACAAAAAAAAAATAACCGGACTCAGGAAATGCTTCTTAGGCACCAGTCATTCTTCCAAGTGCTTAATGTCCTATAGATGTTAACTCACCCCGACAACCTGTGGCGGATAATCATTAGCCCCATTTTAAATGTCAGTGAACAGAGAGGTCACGGGGTAAGTAGAGGGAGTTGGAATTTGGACCCAAGGCCTGTTCTGAGAGGCTGCCTCGCTCTGAGCTGAGGCTGAGAGCCCGCAGGGGGGACGCAGATGGGCAGCGAGGTCCCCCTTCAGGAAGAAGGACTCACCACCGCTGCAGCCCCCTTGGGGGATGGTCCCAGCTAAGGACAGCTGTCCTGCCCAGGCTCAGGGGGCAGCCCGCACCCACCCCTGATCTACAGGGGTCTGTAAAGTGGTGGGGCCTGGCTCCGGATCATTCTGGAAGCTCGTCCTAACCTCAGACCCTCCGGTGGGGCTGGCCGAGGTCCTCCCGAGACTGGATCCCAGAGCAGCTTCCCCCCCCAGTCCTGCTCCCTGCCTGTCCCCCTCCCTGGAGTTGACCCCCAACACCCCCTAAGAAGCCTCTGGTGTGCCGGTCTCCGCCCCGGGGTCTGCTTCTCAGGAAATCCCCATGTCAAGGAGCGTGTGCTGAGGAGGTGGCCATCGGGTCACCCGCCCATCCAAGGGGCTCACCCGGGTCTCTGTCACCTTCTGCTCCAGATTCAAAACATCTTTGTTTCCTTTCCCTGGAACCAGCCCTTACCTTGTACCCAAACCTGTGAACCGGCTTCTCTTGCCATGTTGACATCGATACCCCAGTTCCCTCCCCAGAGATCAGCTGGAGGAGATGGGTACAGGACATCTTACCCTCAGGGGACCACGTGGCCCAGAGCTGGCCGATCAGAGGATCCATCGCCTGGTTCCAGGGGTCGGTTTAACCCTGGGCGCGCAGCCCCAAGTTCTCCTACAAGTGTCAGCCCTGGGCCTTTGCTGGGGCCTGTGGGGACATCCATGATCTCTTCCCCCTGGGATTTGCTAAGCTGCTAAGAATGGGTGTGTGTTTGGAGCTTCTTGGAGCCACAAACGGAGAACCAGTCAAGAAATGAGGCTAATAGAGAAGGAGGGTCGAGGTGCGGGAGAGACACTCCTGACCGCGTTGTCCAGACGCCGGGGATCAGCCGGGATGGAACACCCTCTCCTGGACCGTCCTCTCGTGTGAGCCAGGAACAAAAACTTAACTTTCTGCCACCTGCGACTGAGAGTTGTAGAGCCCCGGATGTCCCAGCAAGACCCCCGGGCAGGGACAGAGGGGGACAGGCCGGGGTTGGCTGGCACTCGTTTGCATGAGAACATTTGGCATTTTTCTTCCCATTTGGAGTTGGTCAAAGACTGAGTCTGGTTTCTAGTCCTCAGTGGATGGCTGTTGGGTTGTCTTGGGTGGCTTTCCTGGTCACAGCCAAGGAGGGATTTTGGACCGAGAGGCCTCGTTCTCGGCCTCCTTCCCCGGGAGTGGGAAGGCTCACCTTCCTCGGGTACTTGTACGGGGCTGTCACCGACTTCACGTGCTGCTGCAGCTCCTTGGTGAGCTGGTCCCGGTCATGGGACAGGAACTCGGGAGCCAGGACCACGAATGCCTTCACCACCTACGGCCAGGGAGACGAGAGAAGGGCGCGTAGGGGACCAGTCGTCTCCTGGGATCCTGCCAGGCCCCGCAGCCACCACCTGGGTGGCCCCTCAATGGCACCTCCCCATATTTGGTAGGGTCTTTCTTTATTCTCAGAGTCCCACCGGGAACCACCTGGCTGAAGGATCCTATCACTGGCTCCAAATCCTCCTCTGTTCTCTTGGTCAGGAATCAGGTTCTGATTCAAATGCCAAACAGCAGGAGGAAATTCCTTGTCTTCCCATAATAAGAGTCTGCATATAGGTGGAGCTGACTAGGTGCTTGACCTTGTCCTAACACTTTACAAATATCAACATACACAGTCCTCATAGCAGCCCCTCATCTTACAGAGGAGCTAGCTGAAGAACAGAGAGGCTAAGTAGCTTGCCCAAGGTCACACAGCCAAGGTGCGGGCCTAGGCTGTGCACACCCCATCACCTCTCCTCTGTCGGGGTCTGGACTGCTGATTACAGCCGACTCAGCCACGGCAGGGTGCTCCAGCAGGGCGTTCTCCACCTCCGAGGGCCCAATCCGGTACCTGCGGAAGGACCAGTCCTTCGGTGAACACTGGACTCAGCCTCTAGGTCATCCACAAAGTACAGAACCCGCCAGGATAAAGGTCCAGAATGCCCTTCCCAGCCCAGAAGCCAAGCTCACCCGCTGGAATTAATGATATCGTCTGCCCGCCCCACGAACTGGAAATACCCATCTTCATCCTTGATTCCTCGGTCCCCCAGAAGCCAAAAGTCCCCGCGAATATTGGCTGCGGTCTTCTGGGGATTGTCCTGGTGACCACAAAGAGCAAGTCGTTGTACCTGCCAAGTCTAAGTCCCTGTCCCAGGGCTACCATGAGCAGATGTGCCGGTTGAGCACTTGGCAACCTGAACAACCACACAGGGTGGACCTGCCTTGAACCCACCCACCCTGGATCCCTGATCCAACTGAATTTTCCTCCTTTATTGCAGTTCGTCCAGCTAGGGTCTCTCACTTATTCCCCTGGGTCTGGTCTGATGGGTAATATTGATGCACTCTTCCATCTGTACGCTAGGGGATTTCTCCCCATTGATTTCAGCCTCCCTTCTGGACAGCCTCAACTCTGCTCACTCCCTGATACTGTCCTCGAGTTTCTGGTCGATTCTGTCCTTTTCCTGGTTCCCTCCAAGGTGCGGGGCCCCTCCAGGCAGCTGAGGCTCGGGCTTCCTCCCCTCCGTGCACCTTCCTGTCTTGTTCAGCTGCGGGGGGGCGTGTGGGCTTCAAATTGGGTGTTCAGTTACTGGGTTAGACAGTGTCACAGAGGAGCCTTAGCCTAGCTCCCTCACTGGGGAATGTGAGGGCACTGAAAAATCAGAGAGGTCAAGAGGATTGTCTGAGGCTCAACAGCCATTCTAGGTGATAGAGCTGAGACCAGAAGCCAGATTTCTGAACTACTAGCTTAGCTTCCTTCCTCATGTCACGAGGAAACCGAGTCAGGAGAGCCCAGGGCCTTGCCAAGATCACTCAGTGAATGGGGAAGCAGGGTTCTGAATTCAGCAAGCTGGATCCAGAGCGTCCGTAGGGTGACCAGGAGGATTGAATGACTAATGTAGGTGAGGTGCTTTAGGACACGCTAACCTTGTAGTACCAGCTCAATAAAAGGGGACACTTGTTAATCAACCAGCCTGGGGGCCAGGATGCGTGGGTCGAGGGTCTTCCCTGCCTGCTTCCCAGTAGCCCTGGGCGTCAGGGACTCTGGTAATCTCTGGCGTCACCGTCCTCACCTGCCGGTGAGCCGCCTGGACTCAACGACCCTCTCTACCTGCACCTTCCGGGGGCCTGAGGCTCGGGATGCCCCCCGCCACGGGGAAGTCTCCGAGCTTCAGACCTCCGGAAGGTGCGGGTGTAGGGTGTAGGGCAGGCCTGTGACCCAGATCCCAGAGGCGGGCTGAGGTTGTTCGGGGAGTAGGGGCAGCCCTTCCCCTTGGCAGAGCACCCATCCTTGGACACTGGACATCTTGCCGATGCCTCTTGAGAGGTTCATAACTTGAGGTCCCCTTGTGTCACTTGGTGCCCCGCATTCCCACTGGAGAGAGGAGGACGGGGACCGGTCCTTACCACATAGCCAAGGAAGATGCCTATGGGCTTGGTGGGCCTCACCCTGATGGCCATGTCTCCCTCTTGACCGGGAGGCAGCACGTGGCCCTCCTCATCGATGACCTGGAGGAGGAAGCCGATTGGAAGGAGGTGACCCGTGTGGCCGCGTGAGTGGGTCAGACAGAGACCTGCTCTGGAGGAGTCTGCAGAGGCCCTGGGACATAGAAATCTCCCATGGTGTGTGAGGTCACCTTGGAAATGGACAAAGAGAGTCTCAAATTCCCCCCCGCTGCCTTGTTAGTAGTTGACTCTCAGAGCGCTAGGCCTCGAGGTTTTCTGTGTAACACAGACGGACAGCCCATGTCAGGGTCTTTATCCAAATGAAACCGGACACTAAGAAAGCAGCTCAGTCAGCGGTTCTCATGGGGAGTGGGGCGACGGGTAATGACACATGATTCTGAACAGAGTATTAATAGTTGCACTTTAGAGGCACACGGCGGTGCACATGGTCACGGGTCCACAAACACAGATTCTAGCTCTTGCAGTTCAGCCCCAAGAAATAAAGAAGGGAAAGGGGCAAAACTTTAGCTACCACCCCACTCAGTAAGGTCTCGATTTTACTAGTCAAAATCTGGGTATCACCCTTTGGGCTGACCGATGACATATCTATTACCTAGTTATTAAAATTCATGATGTACATTGGCATCCATTCACCTAGAGAGATGGTTACACACAGTCGGGCGCGGTGGCTCGCGCCTGTAACTCAGCGGCTCGGGAGGCTGAGGCAGGAGGATGGCAAGTTCAAAGCCAGCCTCAGCAACTTTAGTGAGGCCCTAAGCAACTTAGCAAGACCCTGTCTCTAAATAAGATATTTAAAAAAAGGGCTGGGGACGGGGCTTAGTGGTTAAATGCCTGGGTTCCATCCCTGGCACCAAAAGCAAAACAAAAAAACCCAAAACCAAACCAATAAAAATTACCCTTATTTCTATTTTTAGAACACATGTACTTATCTAGCCACTTTGACAGCTGCACCAAGCTGTTCTCTCTGAATGGTAGGAATATAAATCTACCTTCCCTTCTTCTCCCTCCCTGTCTTCCTCCCTCCCTCCTCCCCTCTTCGCCTCCGGCTCCATATTATTTTAATATCTTTTATTCTCAATTATTTTTGACTCAATGAAAAATCTAATAAATAGAGGACTTAACAGGTTTATGCTTTCTGTGTCTCCCTCCTCAGGGGCCCCAGCAGACCTGCACGTCGTAATGGGGTAAGGCCGTCCCCAGGCGACCCGGCTTGATTTTCATGGTCTTGGAAACTCTGCAGGTGACTCCCTGTGAAGGGCACAGACTCAGGAGCAGCCCCCAGGAGCACAGAAAAAGAAAGAGGCCAGAGAGAGAGAGAGAGAGAGCGATTCCGCCACCTGTTCCTGGCGCCCGCCCTTCCCTTCCCCCAACTCTCTCTCCCCTTTCTTGGAACCTCAATCCTGCTCAGAAAGCAGCCTCCCCGGTGATGACCTCCCAGGCAAGAGAAACTGACAACCACATCATAAAAATATCCGACGGGCCAGGCATGGGGGCGCACGCCTGTCATCCCAGCGGCTCGGGAGGCTGAGGCAGGAGGATTGCGAGTTCAAAGCCAGCCTCAGCGACTTAGCCAGGCCCTCGGCAACTTATGAAGTTACCAACCTGCGGTCTGAGCAGGCCTAAAAGATGCTTGTTGGATGACTTCCTATGATAGGACCGGTTCTGCTTGAATCCTGAGAGGGGGCCCTTACAATGGAGGTGCCCATGTGCCCAAAGCTTTCCCTATAGGGCCCTCCCAGGGTGGCTGGAAGCTCTGACCAGGCTGTTCCTCACAAGAGCTTGCTAAACTCTTCCCACATCCCAGCTCTGCCACGGCCCCCTGCAGGAGGAGAAAGAATTCCAAGAAGATCTCCCAGCAGGTGAGGTTGGGCCTTGCTGGTGGCCTCTCCCCGCCCCTCACTTAGATGGAAGCAGCTGGCTACAGTGCCTGACAGGTTGAGTTGAAGGAGCCCGAGGCCCTTTCTAGAAGATGGTCGGATGCAGCCACCCAATCTTGAACTTCCCAGCCTCCAGAACCATAAGCCAGCATGAATCACTTTTTTTTTATTTAATAAATTACCCAGTCTCAAGGCTTCTGTTATAGTAACAGAAAAATGGACTCGGACCCTAGCCCTTCTGTCTAGTTCATCTGCTTTATTTTCTATGTCACCTGCTTCACCGCGCTGTTCCATAGCTCTCTCGGGCCAGCTACCGCGGCATCTATTCATTTATTCTCTCTCTCCCGCACTAGAATGCAATCTCTATGAGAGCAGGCGTTTGCCTGTTTTGTTCCCATAGCAGATGCTCAATAAATGTTTTTTTTTTTCAGATAAGTGAATGCTAAAGGGTGGATAATATGTTTATTATCAAAGAGCCTTCAAAGCCCACCAGGTGCACCAGCCCATGATTCCCCTGAGAGCGGGTACCGTTTCTGTCTGGCCGTAGAATTCCCAGATGTCCAGCCCTGTCTGGGCCCTCCAGTTCTCCAGAGTGTCCGGAAGCAGGGTCTCCCCTCCAGTAAAGCAGTTCTGTAGGTGTGGGAACTTGTGTCTGAAGAAGAGAGAGAGGTAAAGGTCCCTCAGCCCAGTGGGAGCCAACGTCCCCCTGGGCCACCCAGAGCTGGGGTCTGGGTGCTTTGATGCTCTGGGGCTGGTTCCATGGGACCACCCGTGTTTAGAGGGTCAGGTGGACAGACCTTTGCGTGTACATGTACCTACAGGCTCCTACCAAGCTCCCCAAAGTCCCATCACCTGGAAAGATCCTGTTGGAGCAACATCCGGTAAACGAGGGGGGCAGCCACCAGGTTGTTGATGGGGTAGCTGGACAGCACCTGAGGGGAGACAGACAGCTGGGCACTCAGCAGGCCACATGCCAAACTTTCCAACATGCACAGAGGTCACTGCCCTGGGGCTTGGAGTCACAGCGGTCTAGCTGGAAACCTCAGCTTGTTGGTCGGTTTCAGACTGAATGAGCCTCACAATTCTCCAGCATCAAGACACACAGAAACTGAAAAACTGCCATCGTAGCAAAACGGTCTGGGACCCGTTTGGAACACTGGCTGCCTGTTCCTGGCCATTTAAGACTTGCCCGAACCAACACACCACTTGGTAGTGTCTAAATCCCCAGGCATCGTGGAAAGACAGCAGCTCAGTGTGTGACCTTAGTTAAGTCTCTTAACCTTCTGGAACCAGCTTTTTTTTAGGGGGAGGGGTACCAGGGATTGAACCCAGGGGCACTCGACCCCTGAGCCACATCCCCAGCCCTATTTTGTATTTTATTTAGAGACAGGGTCTCCCTGAGTTGCTTAGTGCCTCGCTTTGGCTGAGGCTGGCTTTGAACTTGCAATCCTTCTGCCTGAGCCTCCAGAGCCACTGGGATTACAGGTGTGCACCACTGTGCCCAGCTGGAATCAGCTTTTAAATAAATTATTTCCAACCTATTTTCCTGAAAATCTTTTTGGAGGATAATTGAGTTTTTTTTTCTAAGTGCTTGGAAAAGTTAAAAGCATCTGTAGACATTTCAAAAAAAATGTTGCAAAAAAGACCTAGTATTGCCCTGTGCTATCTTGTTTAATTCTCCCACGAACCTCAGGAACTCTGTATGGTCATCCCCATCTTATGGAGGAGAAAACTATGACTCAGGGTTAAGTAACTTTTCCAAGGTCACAGCCATCAAGTGGTAGATCAAGTATTTGCCCCATGTACTCTTCAACTGTTATGTAATATCAGGTTCAGTCCAGGAGAAGAATTGTCCAGAATTGAAGAGCAGTTTAAGCAAAATGTCTAGGGAAAAAAAAAAAAATACTAACGCGAGAGCATCACGTGATCAGTTCATTCAGCGGCTCTCGATGAACTAGCCTAAGCTACAAAAATCACCCTACGTTCCTGCCGCGCAGGAAGCTCAACTTGCATTGACCTACTTATTTGCTAAACATCTTCTCTCCTCTCCTTTGTGAATTTGCTCAATTCCACCAAGTGGATTTTATAAAGATACATCTGTTGTTGAGTTTTGCTTTACTTTGTGTTTTGTTTGCAGAATTTAGCAAGAGCCAGTTCAGAATAAAATAATCTGTTTTGGGAAAGTAGTGGAAAAATAATCTGTTTAAGACAGAATGATGGTCTCATTCCAAGAGAATCTCCAGAGGTAATCCAGACCACCCCTGACTTTTTGACTTCTGAAGGTGTCCTTTGTCCCTTAGTTTGTTTCTGGAGGCAGCCAGATGAATGTCTGGGTTACCCATGAACTGCTACAGAGATCTGCAGGCCCAAGAAGGCAATGATCCAGCTCCCACAGCATAAGCACAGTTCAAATTCGTTAGAGCATTGCAAGCAAAATGAGGCCACTTTTACTGCTTATGGCTACATGTTAACAAATAGTTATAGTTTGTGGATTTTACTTAATGATCTCCCAATCATGTTCTATAGGGAAAAAAATCCAATTTGTTCTTCAGGATTCCTCTTAGATAATACCCCCAAAGTAGACCTAATTCAAATGTCCATCAATAAAAGACGGAGAAGAAACTTGGGATTGATTCACAGAATGGAATACTATACAGAAGTTTAGAACAAACTTCTGACACATGCAACAGTGTGCACAAATCTCACAGAGAACAGGTTGAGTGAAAAAAAAAAACACAAAAGATTATGTGTTGTATGAGTCCACTTATATAAAGTACAAGAAGGGGCCAAATTACTTTGTGGTGGTAGAAGTCAAAAGAATAAGGAACATCTCGGGTGAGGATATGGTCAGGAAAGGGTGTGTGCACCTTCTGTACGGATGGAGATGTTTCGTGTCTGGATTTAATGGTGGTTACCTGGGCGTCTGAGATGAATGGAATGTTCCATATGCATATGATGGAGCCCCAACCTTTCATGTGATGGTATTTGAAGGTTGGAGGTAATTATATCAGGTAATGAGGGGGGTGCCCCAAAGATGCATTAGTGCCCTTGTAAGAAAAGGAAGAGATTCTCTCTCTCAAGAAGGCACTCATTTGCAAGCCAGAAAGAGGACCCTCACCCAGAAGCCAATGTTACAATGATCTCGGATTTCCAGCCTCCAGAACCGTGAGAAAAAAGTGGTGTCTTAGTCTCTCTGGGGTATTTTTATCGTAGCAGCCCAAGTTGACTAAGACAACGTCGAACGTGGGTAAATTATTTTCAAGTTGGACACTTGGGGCCACTTGGGTCAGGGACCATTTCTACCTTGCTCACCAAGCCCGCTCACGTGGGCTGGGCTCTAGCAAAAATGATATGAATGGAAATCCACTTCCCTAAATGGGCGCATGCAAACCCTGGGCTCATCCTGACCAATCAATGCAAAGTGGGTCTTCTCTTACCTTCAGAATGGTCTGGGGGTCAAACTTGGGCAAAAGATGGATAAATATGCAAGCTCCCAATGTCCAAGGTTCCAGAACTGAGGTCAAAATGTTCAGGACCCAACCCGGGTCTGATACGGTCCATATGATGTCCGAAGCTCGCATGCCTGTCCAGGTGCTGGGCACAGAGAAAGCACACATCCATCCGGGAGAGAGCACGCTGGCACAGGGTGTGTGTGCACAGGTGTGTGCGTGTCTGCCCGTATGTTTATAGGAATGTGCGTACGTGTAAGCAGGGAAAGGGCAGGAAAATTGTTTTTCTGCACAGTCTGTCAAGAGGGATCAAGTGTTCTAAATGTGACCCCAGCAGATATGACTGAATAGACACTTGGGTCTTATGTGTTCTCCTTTTATCCTCAGAACTTAGTACAGCGTCACATGTGGTAACCACCCAGGATTAGCGTGCTAACAAGAGTCATCTAAGTAATAGTCTCACAAGGGCCTGGCCAAGTTCAAGTTTGACTGAGCAGAACGTGGGTTTTCATTTCTCCAAGCATCATGAACAGGTAACACTAGTTGCCTTTATCTCTTCAGCTCAGAGTGAGAGGTATTAACCCTGTCTTAAAGCAAGAATCATTTAGACTGGACAGGAAGACGTCAGGACCACCTCCCTGAGGCTGATGGTCACCACAGTAGGTGCCCTTTCTTGCAGATTAATATTTTCAGCTCCGTAGGAAATCAGGCCTATTAGGACCAAAGTTGGAGGGGGGGTGTGAATGAATATATTACCTATATTTAAATAATGTATCCTCCATTGTTTAAAAATAGCATTTCCCTACAGCTCAGCTATTAAATAATTTGTATAATTAATTACATTTGCTGATACAATGGGCTCGTAAGTAGGACAATAAAGTTTTTACAGTTTTTTTTCCCCTGAAAGTATTTTTCCACTCTAATAACATAATAAAATTCACATAACAGGCCAGATCCCAAAGATGTCAGAAGATTCCTTCTTATAATTGCATGAAGACCTTGCCATAGTGTTTCCTGATTTCACAGATCAGGCTGATGCAGGAATGGAATACATTTCTGAATTATGTGGTCTGTGATCCAGAAACTCTGAGATCTCAGCTCATTTAACTCATCCAACTCCACCTTCCATTTTAATGGATTTGCAAAGCAATTTTTCTGTTAACAAAAAAATGTCCTCTTGGAATACTGGTACCATCAAAGTCAATTGGCAGCACCCCACAAAACAAGATAGAGATTGTTCTGGGAAAAATGCATATGAACTTTACTGCTCAACCTTTACCCTACTAGCCACATGGTTCAAAACCTGGAAGAGGTTTTGAGATTTGGAATCACCTGTAATGGAAACATCACCCTGAAGAGCGCTGGATTCCCGGTATGGGAAGCCTTGCTTCTTAAGACCCCCTCCCCAGTTGTCTTCCTCAGAAACTCCCAAGAAGGGTCAGATCTACCCTCAGGAAAGCCTGTACGTCTGGTCCCTGGGCTCTCTGGGAAGGGAGGGGCGTGGCTTACCCAGCATCCATCTGGGCCTTGATGCCCAGGCTGGAGTGGGAGTGTTCCGCCATCTTGGGAGGGCCACTGGTTCCACTAGTGAAGTAAATGGCAGCTGCTTCTTGGCTTCTGGTCTCCACACAGCGATGAGTGGTGGGTGCCTCTCTGATGGAGACACAGAATATCACCTTCTTACATCTAGCCTGGACACCAGATGTCACAGTGACTCATTTTGCCCACCAGCTCCCAGTGTAAGCCACTTGATCCACTTCAGAAAGGGGTGGCCATTGAGTAGTTAGGATCATGGGATTCTGAGTTAGTCAGATTGGAAGTGAAAACCACCAGGTTTGGCACTTTGTTAACTGTGTCAGTTTGTACTAGTCAATTAACCTCTTCAAGTCTCACTTTCCATACCTGTGAAAGGGGATCAGTACAACTTGTCTCATAGAGTCCCTGAGAAAATGACTTATACCACAAAGGCAGTATTCATTGTGCTTAGTAGAAACTTCATAAATACTAATCTGATTGTGGTGCACAGTAGGGGGGCAGTGGGTGTTCCCAATGCTTTCTTTTTTTGGGGGGCGGGGATACCAGGGATTGAACTCAGGGGCACTGGACCACTGAGCCCCATCCCCAGCCCTACTTCATATTTTATTTAGAGACAGGGTCTCACTGAGTTGCTCGGTGCCTTGCTTTTGCTGAGGCTGGCTTTGAACTTGTGATCTTCCTACCTCAGCCTCCCGAGCCACTGGGATTATAAGTATGTGCCACCACATCCGGGCCCCAATGCTTTCTTTCTTTATTTATTTTTTCCCCCCAATGCTTTCTTGATGTCCTCTTTTATTCACTGAAATCCCCTACACATCTCTCAGACATCTCCCCCAGCACCCTGATTTTGAAGCTGATGTCACTTTATTTCTGACAGTTACCTTAAAGACCATGACATTAGAAAGGAAAATGTCCCTTGTGGAGGGATTTCAGACATGTGACAGGGAAACACATTCATTGATGAGTCTTGCTATGGACCTTTGGAAGGACCCCTGGAAAGCCTTGCTTAGGGATGCAGAGGTGAGAAGGTGCTGGAGACTCAGTACATCGGCCGTCTCTTAGGCTTGGCCTCGCATACTGCTGGCCTCACGCGGGTTTGAGCCGCGGTTGCCACAACCCTGAACCCTTGGAGGTTACCTTATCAGTTCTTTCTTGGAAAATCCTGGAAGTTTCCTGTGTTTTCCTCAGAAGGTCCCCCACACAAAGCTCCACTTAGCCCTTGAAATGACCTGCCTGCCCGCTCTTCTCTCCCAAGTCCCCCGCTCTGCTTCCTGAGCACCCCCACCCCAATAAAGCACCTGCCTGCGAGTGTTTGGCTTGGTTCCCACTTTTGGTGAGCAGCCAGGCCCAGACGTGCCGAGACTCACCGCATCAGGGTCCTGAAGTCCAGCCACCCGTCCCGGCTTTTCTCAGACACCAGTAGCTTGATTCTCAGGGAAGGGCAGTCGGATGCCACTGTGTCCACTTCTTGGGCCACCTCGTCCCCAGCCACTATGGCCCTGGCCTTGGACGCCTGCAGCCTGTAGAGTATGTCTTTGGACTTCATCTGGACAGTCCCAGGCATGAAGATGAGGCCTGGGGAAGCCAAATGGTTCAGACGGAGCTGGGAGGAAGGGCTGGGGACGGTGGCCAGCCGCTGAGGAACGGGGACCCAGGGGGAGAGCGGGAGGCACACTTCCCGGAGGGCTGCTCTGCGCAGAGGCAGCTGTGTGTCTCTGCCCCGGGAAAGAGGCGGCTGCCCGCCCGCGTGGCCCGATACCAACCTGCTCGGAAGCAGCCCAGGGTCACCAGCCACCACTCAGGCACTCGGGGCAGCACCACGGCCACACGGTCCCCACGCTGCAAGTGGCAGGCCCCCGAGAGGACGTTGGCGGCCTGCTGGCTGACTTCACTCAGTTCTCTGAAGTTCCACTTGATCTCGTCCCCATCACCGCTCACCCACCACAGGGCTGGGCCTGGAGGCCTCTTCCCAGCCTGAAGACAGAAGCCTGCGGCTAACTCAGGGTCGGGGACCAGCCCAGAGACAGACCCCAGGTCTTGGGCTCGCTACGTCAAGGCCTGGCAAGCTCTCGGGACCCCCACAGGCTCTTAAAAGGTCTTGAAAACCTTCAAGTGTTACTTTTTTATTTTTTAGAGTTAGATCTGTCAATATTTACCATGCTAGAAACCCAAACTGAGAATTCAAAAAATATGTATTTTTAAGAAGTGACAGTAATAAGCCAAGGGTGGGTTCTGGGAAATGTGTCATTGGCAGCTTCAGGGCTGTGTACACTGTGGTACAAGCTAAGAGAGCCCGACCTCATGACGTCACTAGACCATATAATCTTATAGGATCACCACCGTGTCATTGGTCTGTCAGGGGCTGAAATGTCATAGGCCGCGTGTGACAGTACAATTAACACAAGACCGCTTCAAAATGACACTATTCTGCTTCTTAATTCACTAGTCACTCCTTGTTCAAGGCTTCGCTATCTGCTGAATGAGTACCCTGCTGTCCACGACAGTCCAAAAACATGAAATAGAAAGTTCCAGATATAAACCATTCGTGATTTCTAAATTGCAAACTCTTCTGAGCAGCATGATGATATCTCATCATGATTAGGATGATTCATTTATTTATTTTTAGGTGGTGCTGAGGATCGAACCCAGTGCCTCAGACTCGCGAGACAAGCGCTCTACCACTGAGCTACAATCCCAGCCCCAATGATTAGGATTTTTGAAATAAAAAAGTCAGTGTATTTCCCCTCAAAAAAGAAAATAAATAAATAAATAAATAAAACACAAGAAATAGGAAAGAGAGAAAGAAGTGGCATAATTTTACATTTACTTTTCAATGTATGTTTGTTTTTTAACGGATACATAAAAACATAAAAATTGTGCCTACTTATGGGCACCCGTGATGGCTCAGTACACGCGTACACCTTTAAATCAGGGTGAGCCTATCTGTGTCCTTGAATGCCTATCATTTCTCTGTGGTGAAAACATCCGAAATCCTCTCTTAATCTCGTAAAATACCCAGTTGTCTCTGGTCACCACTGGACAGTAGAAAACCAGAACTTCTTACCCCATCTAACTGCAACTTAGTTACCCTGATCAGCCTCTTCCTCTCCTTCTCCTCTCCCCATTTTAGCTATTTCCAGTTGTATAGTCCAGGGACATTAAGTCCTTTCACCTTGCACAACCATCACCATCTGGAGAAAACTCTCCATTATCTAAAATTGAAACTCTGGACCCTTCAGACAATTACCCCTCATCCCTACTCACTTAGACTCTGTCACCACCCATCTACTTTCTGTCTCTATGAATCTGACTCTTCCAAATCATACACTGGCTTATTTCACTCAGAATGAGGTCCTCAAGGCTCCTCTTTGTAGACGCAAGTGTCAGAACTCCCTTCTTTTTGAGGGTCGAATCATATTCCATTGTATGTAGAGTCTACACTTTTGTATCTATTCATCTGTTAATGGACATTTGAGTTGTCCTGACCTTTTGGCTATTTTGAACAAAGCGACTATGAATCTGGTTGTATGAATATCTCTTTGACATACTCCTTTGGATTCTTTTGAGTATAAACCCACTGGTACGATGGATGCACTATATGGCGTTTTATTTTGGGGGGTCAGGAGTGGGATTGCATTATATGGTAATTCTACTTTTTTCAGATTTTGAGGAATGACCATATTATTTTCCATCGTAGCGCCACCACTTTACATTCCCACCAGCGATGCACAGATATTCTATTTTCTCCAAGGTTTATTTTTGAAATAGTTTTTCACTCCACAGATCCCCTGAATCTTGTGTCATCTCAGGGGGTTCCCGGGTCATAACTGAAGACCAACAGGAAGCAAAAGAGGAAACACAAATATTTCAAAATCCCACGAGAGTGATATGACTTTGTGCTAAGAATGTGTTCTCTCCTGTGTTGTCAAACTGTGGTAATCAACTAATGTGACAGGAATAAAATATGATTTCAGTGAAGAAATTTTGCCATCGTCTCAACGATAGTTGAGTATTCTTTTCTGTATGTTGAGTAGTCATTTGAGTTCATTTTTCAGTGAACTGTCTGCTTATATTCTTTGTCCTCTTATTTTGAGTGAAGCCTCTTTTTTTCTTGTTTTATGGGAACTCTTTTATATTGGGGATATTAACTCTTTTTTTTTTTCTATCACTTGAATCGAACATTTTCCCCCTGGTTTGGATTAGTTCATTTTCTTATGGTGTTATTGATAGAAAGGTTCTTTTGATCTTTATGCACAGATTTTTATTAAAACATTTCTTTTATGGATTCAGAATTGTGAGTTGATCTGGTCAGGCCTTTCCTCTGTATTCCAAGGAGATATGACTTTTAAAGGAAATCCAAAGATAGAAATTTTATTTTAAAAATTTTCATTTTAAAACGTGGACCTAACTTTTTTTTTTTTTTTCCAGAGCACCTGAACCTAGGTTCTATCATCGGCCTGGGGGCCAGGTGTTGTGTCACAGTGTTGGAACTTCAGGGCAAAGTCACCATTGTGGCCACCTTTGAGAGCGCCCTTGTTTAAAGCCTATTCTGGCAAATCTACGCCTTTGCTTATCCTACCTTGGGTGGACTCCTCCATCCCCAGTCATGTGCACAAGGCTTCAGATGAAGGTGTATCAGCACCAACTGGGTTGGAATTCTAGAAGCTCAGGAGAACTCAGAAAATGTACACCACTCTCTCTCTCTCTTTGCTGTCTCAGGAGGGAGCCCTTTCGAAATCTCTGCTTGGTGGACATCCTACTTGCACGTCCCTGATGACAGACGTGTGACCCAACTTGCGAGAAGACTGGCTCAGATTTGCTCTTCTCAAACCCAAACCCATTTCTTCTGTGACGCCAGCCCACTGGTTTGCTCTTGGGGGTCAGAACAGAGCCTGCTCCATCTTCCAGGGGTTACCGGATGGCACCATTCTGTGCCAGGCTCCCGGTGCCTTTCTGTCTGCCAATCCCATACCTGTCTCATTTTCCCACTACGGGCGATGAGCATCCTGTTCATAGCTTCTTACGGGGACTGATATGTAAGCATTCAGTAAACATTTATCGAGTGAATGGAAGAATTAATGAAGCCAGCCAAACCATCCCCACCCCGTGCCTCTTCTCTCCCTCTTACCTTTTCCATACCAGCCCAGTGATCGATCACGTTGCTAGCAAAGTTAAACTTCTCTGGCACATCTTGGTGGCCCCACGGTATGGACGACAGTTGCCTGACGGTAACGTGGAGAGTGTACCTGGACATCTCAGGACTCCATAGGGTATAAAGTCTCTGAAGTTTTTGCAGCCAGTGCATGTTTGGATCTGTGAAGGAAAGGAGAGGCGGGGCTGAGCCTTTCCTTAGAAGATTGCTCTATGAATCATCATCTCAACCTCACCGGGCTCTCTCCAGGAGTTGACTTGTGGTAGTCATGAGTGGGATTGGCTCTCAGAATCTGTTTCAGCGTCCTTCTAATATGCCTCATTCTCTGAAGGCACCTGTTCAATATTTCTGACCATTCTGTGACATCCAATTTCAATAATGAGTCCCTTTGTGCTTAAAATACAGGGAGTAGTAGATTGTATTATTGTTCCTGGCAATTTGATTCCTGTAGTGAGACTATATCTATATCTATATCTATATCTATATCTATATCTATATCTATGTCTGTCTGTCTCTCTCTCCCCCTCTCTCCTTCTCTCTCTCTCTCTCTCTCTCTCTCCTCATTCACTTCCATGTGATTTCCCAGTGTAATCTGAAAGAATAGCATGTATACCCCTGCCATGGACCTTGGCCTTCCCACGCAGTATGCTCTGGTCAGTGGAATGAGAGTGGGTTGGTCTTACTCTTGCATGTCTATTCTCTCTATGAGAATTGCATATCCAAGATGGGTATTTTCCCTTTATCCTGGGGCCCAGAATGTTAGGGCTAGCAACAGACAACCCTCAGACCCACAGAGGGAAAACATGAATGGTTAAAAGCTACCTGGATGATTTGGATGTTGGTTAGTGTATCCCCTGCTGACTAATACAAGGAGCATCTATTTCTTGAAACTGAAACTTGACCAATACTTGACTGATATCTTAACTACTATGGACCTGCTACCCAGGACCTAAGACAATCACTTCCCAAGGTCTAGCTGTCGTGATTATTGTTCCCATATACATTGGCCCCAGGGAAAGTAGTTTCACAACTGGTTGGCCTTTGAGTCCCAACATGTGTGCCCTGATGATGTTGCAGAATTTAAGTCTAACAACCCTTGATTCCAGAAATCCAGCCGGCAGGACAGTCAACTGGCTCAACTCCAAGACATGTTTGTTGAGGCAGCAGCTTCCAGAATACTCAAAATCTCTGGGACATGTGCAATCTCTCCTATTTTCTAAAGGAATAACAGGCTAAGGTTCCCTAATACCTGGATCCTCAGCAGGAATATATATACTGCTTCTGTACCTGCGGGTGCCTCTCTCTTTCCATGACTGGCTCTTGCGCCTCCTTCGGTCCTCACCTTCTCAGACAGGCCACCTTTCTTGATGGCCACCCAGCTCTTACCTGACCACCCTCCTCCCAGCTCCACAGTCCCTCCCATTAGCTATGCTACTATCACCCCTTCCTCTTCCCCTTCTGCTTCCTCACTAAGACCTGGCAGACGCTCTTTCTCCATGAAGTGTCACTCTCCTTGTTAACAATAACTCCTAAAGGTTGGTGACACCAAGAGGCAGCACCCCATCTTCCATTCCTGACAGCAGTGCTCACCTGCTGAGTTCTTTCTGGAAGTCACTCTGGGGATCCCTTGGTCCACTCTCTTCCTGAATGAGCAGCGTGAGTGTCCCCAAAGCCTTTAAGAAGAGCACAGTAATCATGCAGAGAGCCCCTGAACTTAATTTCTCCAGACTTGGTGGAGAGCACAGCTAATCATTAACTGTGCACGGTCCTGGAATCTTACGTGATGTAACATCATTCCTCCTAGCCAAGTTTATGGACAGCCTGGCCCTAGAGCCTTCGGGTCCACTCACTCTGCACATGATCTCATCCAAGGTCGTAACCACCTTGCCAGCGACCCTCACCTGTGCATCTCCAGAGTAGATCTGTCTCTTGCATCTTAATCTGCTTGGTTTCTCCACTTGGGTGTTTAATAGGCATTTTATACACACTTGTACAGAGCTGAGTGCCTGATATTATCTCTTCCTGCAAATCATTCCGCCCCATCTCCTCTCCTACCCATCTCTTACCCATCTCTTACTCTAGCATTCCAATTCTTCCTACTTGAAACCTTAGAGTCTTCCCTGACTAACACCTGGGTCTGGCAAACCCATCACTTGTATCTCAGGCTATCCAGAATCTGTCTCATTCTCTGCCCTGTTCCAAAACACCACTTCCACTCCATGAGAGTATTTTGTGGCCTTCTGTCTGGACTTTCTACCTCTGCTTTTTGCCCCCTGAAATCTGTTCCCGAGCAGAATTAGCCAGACTTAAGTCAGGCTGTTACCAACTGGCCAAGGGTTCTTTTGTTCAATTCAGATACAAATCACAGAAAGGCGGAGTGAAGCTCCCTTCGTGTTAGCAGCTCTGGGAAGCTCCGCAGCAGCTCTCAGCTGCTCTCCTAGCAGCTCTCTCGTGGCTCTCAGCTGTGAGCATTGGCAGTCCTGGCTGTTGGCGGCCCTTAACGTTACCAGCTTAGCAACCAGCTCAGCCCGCCCAATTTAGACAGAAATTACAGATAGGCAAAATAAAACCATTCAAAGGAGGCTTTACTGGAGCTTGTGCTACAGCATAAAGGGGAGCAGGGCCTGGGATGGAGCTTTCTGGTCAGGCTGATGAGGTAAGAGCAGTGCTAGTGATGCAGAGAGACGGGCCTGGCTCACGCACGTGCAGTTTCCTGGTTGCTAACTGCAGACGTTCTGTGCCGTCATGCCAGTCTGTGAAGGCTGCTGAGCTGCCTGTCCTGGCTGTCACAGATCTGGGAGGTGCATCTCTGGACTGGAGAGAGGATGTTTAAAGCAGCTGCAGGATGGAAGGCTACCGCAGATGTGAAGGGGACGCGCCATGCTCCTCTCTGCCTCCTCGGACCATCCTGGAGTAGTTGGGGCTGGTCCCTGACGTCACAGATGGTGCAGTCTCATCTCTGATCCCTGCCACCCATCTTTATCCCAAAGCAGCAGCAGCTGCCCCGGAGTGACTGGGCATGAGGAAAGGGTCTGGTAACTGTCTCTCAAACAGCCTGGTGTGCTGACCCCTGCTCCCAGCAGCTTCGCCATGGGAAAGAAACAGCAATCTGTTCTAGAAAGGAGGGATCACAAAAAGCAGAAAAACACCCCTTTGGGGTGGGAGGGTCAGGTCCTTCAATTCCATCTCAAGACCATGGACTTCTCTGAGCAAAATCCTAAGTCCTTGCTCTGATCTACAAGGTCCTCACCACCACGGTCTCTCCAAAAACTCTCCCCTGGCTTCCCCGCTCCAGTCCCGTGGACCTCCCTGCTGTTCTACCTGCATATAAGGCACTCCCGGCCTCTGGGTCTCTGCAGATGCTGTTCCCTCTTCTTGAAATCCTCTTCCACCTAAACACCCAGATGACTAGCTCCCTTACTACCACCACAGCTTTACCAAAGGATGTGTGGTCCTTCTCTGCCCACCTGCCCTAACCTCTCTGCCATATTTTGTCTCTTTGGTCATCTATGTCTCACTACATATGCTTTATTTATTGTTTTTCTTTCCTTTACCCAACATAAGCTCTCTGAGAGCAAGGATGTTTGGGTTTGGTGCTTCCTGATCCCTAAGCCCCAAATCAATATCTGGCACATATCAAAGGGTTGGTCAATAAATATTTATGTTGAATAAAATATTCTTCTTCATCCTCGGGACAATGCTATAAACCAGGGATTACCTCATCTCCTCTGGATAAATAAAGAAGCTGAAGCTTGAAGACCTTGACTCTAAGCTCCCTCAGCAAGTGAAAAGCAGAGAGAAAATCTAAGGGGCCATCTCCACGGGCT
Source organism: Marmota marmota marmota (assembly GCF_001458135.2). Lineage (NCBI taxonomy): Eukaryota > Metazoa > Chordata > Mammalia > Rodentia > Sciuridae > Marmota > Marmota marmota. The sequence continues at coordinate 14,030,490 of NW_026000185.1, read as the reverse complement.
CCCCACTCACTTTTTCCTTGAACCTTGTGGAAATCTCACCTTTCCCTCCTTCTCAGGGAGTGTGACAAGGGACCCGTACTCATTAACCTAGGCTGAGGTGTGCTGGGCCCCAGTGCCACCTGGTAATGGTTCACCCTCCACTCCTCCCCAGAGTCACTTGGTATTTCTCCAAATGTCCCAGGTTCCCCCTCCTGCCCATCCATTTCTCAGTTTAGTGAGGTGGAAAGTACACGGATACTGGAATCGGGCATCCTTTCTGACCTGACTCTTACTATTGGGTGAGTTGAATAAGTCACTGATCCCCAAGCCTCGGTTTCCCCATCTGGAGATCGGGGCTTCCACCGGCACCCCTCTCAGAGGCAAGCAGGAGAACGTGGTGAAATCATCCTTCTACGTCACTTTCCGCAGTGGGGACATCTAGCAAGATACAGTAGCCCTTCCGCAGCTGAGTCGTTCCTAAGAATCAGACTTCAAGGTCTCCTCAGAGGGGAACAGGTCCTTGCTCGCGGTCACATAGCAAGTCGGTGGTAGCCGGACCCCAGGCTCCCAGAGCAGGGTCTCCCGTCCACACTGCTGAATTAAAAATGAATGCTTAGGCCTCGAGGATGGAATCCAGAGGGCCCTGGGTGGCCGAGATGAGGTGTTTTCCAGGAAAGTCCGCCGAAGGGAAGAGTGTCCCAGCCAGAGAAGTGACCGCTGGCACTGCAGGCCACGTCAGATCCCGCGTCTTCCCCATTGGGGAAAGTGATGTCACAGAGCTTCCGCACGGGCAGGGATGGGGCTCCTTTGGCTGCCATTTTTCCTTCAGAGACAGAAGCCCTAGAAACACAGACCCACAGGCCAGGGCCCAGACGGGGGCACCAGAAACCTGGGTATGACTGGGCAAAGGCCCATACCAATGGCCATCTGGGGGTCCAGAGGTCTTGAAGACCCTGGAATCCTGCACTCCAAAGGGGTTCTGGGGAGAGAAGAGAGAAGACACTTGAAGGGTACCCATGAAGCAGTTTGGGCCCCTTAATGGTTTTTCTCTGGGCCAACCCTGGAAATGGGAGGGCTTGAAACATCTGTGTCTGAAAACAGCAGCCACAACCTGGAAAAAGTTCTTCACCTGCTCTGGGAAAACTTACAGAATTCCACCTCCTAGTCTGTTTGGTTTCCAGCCCTGAAGATATCTGTCATCCCTTCTCCTACAATCCTGGCATAGATATTTCTGAGTGTCTCAGAATCACACTGCATCAGTAGCCTCTTAAATGCCTTTCTAGGAAGTTCTCCCCAAGTCTCCCTCCAGTCCCTCTTGCTGTTGCTATTCAGTGCCTCTCGCCATCTGCCTGAGCAGATGCTTCAGAGCACAAGGAACATGAGGTTCGTGGTTTACTCCTCTTTCCCTCTTTGATGGGGACCAGTTGGCTAGAAGGGGGAGGGAGTGGGACCCCAAGACCTGGAGTGGAAATCGAAATCTTGAAGAAGGCTGCACCCAACTTATACAGTAGAACCTTGTAGGTTCGGGAGTCAGAGGGTCCAGTTTGGGTTCAGGTTCCCTGCTACTGAGCCATGGGGTCATGAAGCAGGTGATGACATCCCCACCCTGGGGATGGCCTGGGGACACCTCCTAGACACGTGAGCCCTGAGCTTGGCAAGACCTATCCAACACGTGGCCACAAAGATGTTTCCAGCAACTTCTGTTCTAGCAGGGTGGCCTTGAAACCGCTAGGCTTTTGGGGGCAGAGGAGCTAGTTCAACTTTGAACCCCGTTAAAGTGTTTCCTTTTTAAAAAGTCGATTATTTAAAGCTAAGTCAGTTACTTATTGACTTATTCCCAAAGGGGATGAGTAAAGATTTAAAAAGAGACGAAATGCACTGTGTACTGTGGACGTTCCAAAAATTGCAGCAGATGTGGTCTGGAATGGGGGAGACGGAGGGGATGTCACACACACGCCTGTATGGACCGCGGTCCGGGGTCGGTGACCACGGATGCAACAGATTTGGGAAGTGAAGGATGTGGTCCAGGGAACAGCAGTCAGCGGCACACCAATGAGAGGAAGCTCAGGAAAAGGTCATTTGTCCTCTCAGAAATCGGGGACAAAAGGGACCCACAGACTCATTTGGTTTGGAGCTTCCTGAAGCAGATTCTAGAAGACAAGCCATGGGATGCTCTTCTTCCTGGCCATATCCGTCCCTGTCCCTGAGTCAATTTATGTTGGGTACCTAACAGCAACATCAAAATTGTGTCCCTCTAGAGTTGTTCTCCTTTAAGGAGAAGTGACCGAGACAGAGCCCTCCTGGTTTGGAAGTAATACGAATAACAACAGGAGAAATGACTTAGTTCCTGTTAGATGCTGGTAAGCTTCAGAGGTCAGTTCAGGTCACATCTCTGTTTAGAACCCACCTGGGAACTTCAGTTTCACGTAAAACAAACATTCTGACCTCTCTGTGCAAGGTGGGGTCACACTCACTCTCCTCTCTGCCTCCACCCCTGACTCTTGGCACCTCAGCAACACCAGGTAGGTACCTTCCTGCTCTCTGCAGGCCCAACCTGCCTCAGGGCCTTTGCATGTACTGTTCCTTTTCCTCAGACTGTTTTCCCCCAGGTGTCACCCAGATAACTCCTGCTCCTTCAGACCTTTGCCAGAGATTTTTATCACCTTCTCAATGAAGCTTGGACACCTACTTAAAGTCATACCCACCTCCAAACTGGTTCTCCCTCTGCCCCCCATCACCAGGTGCTAGGCTCCCTACTGCTCATTTTCTTTTCACATGTTATAGAATTTACTTTTTATTTTTTTTTTAAATCTGTCTACTTCCATTAGAATCTAAGCTTCATGAGGTCAGAGATCTTTGCCTTTCTTGCTCATTGACTTAGTTAAGGACTGAGGACAAAGTAAGTACTGGTGCGGAGTTTAGTACTCAGTAAATAACTGAGTGAATGAATAAGTAATTGAAGGAAATAAAACAATGTGATGGGACAATGGGTGAGACTGTGTGTAGCTCTGTGTGCGACAGCCTGTGTGTATGTGTGTAAGTGTGTGGTTGCATATGTATGTAACTGCTGGGTATGAGTGTGTGTACACATGTGCGTGACTGCACACCTGAGTTTGTAAGTGTGTGTGTGTGTCTATTGGGTGTGGATGCATGGGGGGGGGGATTGTGTGTACGTGTGTGTGCATGGGTGTCTGGGTTTTGCAAGGTGATTTTAGATCAGCAGTTTTCATAGCTGTGGTTTGATGTACATTAGGGAGAAAAAAGTCACAGCATGCCTGATGTTCATGAATACTGTGTAGAGTACAGCTATTTTCTTTTAAAAACAAGTTGAGCTGGGTCCGGTGGCACGTGCCTGAACCCCAGCTACTCTGGAGGCTGAAGCAGGAGGATCAGAAGTCAAAGTCCAGCCTCAGCAACTTAGTGAGAACTTGTCTCAAAATAAAAAATAAAAAGGGCTGGTGATATAGCTCAGTGGTAGGGGGCCCTGGGTTCAATGCCAAGAACGATAAAATAAAGAAATGAAGAATGAACGTGCGTTGACCTAGCCCAGGGGTGAGGACACAGCTACACTCACCAAGGGACAAAGAGGATCAGCTCTAGTTGCAAGGAGCCGAGGCAAAGGATTCCAGTGGAGCACGTGGCCCCGTGCCTGGGGAGAGTAAGTTCTCGATGAATCCCCGGAGGCAGCAGTGGCCAGAGCTGCTGGTATTTGTCACCAGTGACTCCTGGGGCTGGTGGGGAGGTCGGGGCTGGATGGTGGTGGAGCCTGGCTCCCCGAGTTACATCTGTGGCTGGGAGTTTGGCCTTTTCCTTCGGAGGTGAGCTGGGCTGAGGTCCCTCTGTGGGAAGGTTGCCTGGGGTGCCAGTGGGGACAGACATCCACTCCTGTCCTGTACCTCCTGAAGTGGGAACCAGCCGAGGATTGCCCATTCCAGCCGGAGAGGAGCCCCGTACCTTAGCCCAGGGGGAGGGCAAGAGAGTCCACTACCCAGCAGAGAGTGACCCTGTGCAGCAGGTGCCACGTCCCCCAGCCGCCATTTCCATCCAAGCCTCTCGGCTTCCCGGGGACAAAGACATGTAGCAAAGACGGCTTAGCCCCCTAACAATCTGGGGGCTCAGGAATCCTAGCAGCCTCCTCTGCTTGACTCTAACCCCGCTGGCCAGGAGCCCTGAAGCTGTCAGTGGCTGAGCTTGCAGGTTTTCCTTGCCTCTGGCTCCCCCTACTGTTGGCCTTGGGCAAAGCACCCAAACCCTCAAGGTTCTACCTTTAAAACCAAGAGAATTTGCCTGGCTCCGGAAGGCCCAAAAGACAAATGACACAAAACCAACCGACCAACCAACCAAATAAATTGCTTCAATACATTTATCCTTTAAAGAAATATTTAGAATTTCAGCTTATGGATAAACCAGTTTCTTCAATTGAGCCACCCTGAATTATTCGTAAGAGGTGAAGTGTGTGAATGCCAAAGCTGGGCCTCCCGGCTTGATTTCCAGCCCTGCGAGATGCTGGCTGTGTGACCTTCAGCACGTTGCTGGGCCTCTCTGACCCATCTATGGAATGGGATGCAATCAGCGCCTACCCAGGAGATACCTGAGGCTGAAACCCTCAGGATGGTGCGTGGATGTGACTGTTTCTTCCTGAGTGTGCGTGAACTGTTTGGGAAACACGAGTCTCTCCTTCCCACCCCAAGGCCTTTCCCCCAGCCTGCGTCCTCTGTCCAGAGAGCTAACTGCCTATCTCTTTACTGACATTATTTGCATTTTTCCTTCAATCCCAGGTTACCAGAAACTTCTTAGGGAAGTCTCTCCCAAGACCCCAAGACCCTTCTGAGTTCACAGTCTGTTTCCGACGTGGCATTTAACACAGTGTGCATTGATCTCCATTATTCTGCAATAAATAACACCAGCATCCCACTAGACTACGCTCTGCAAGAGCAGTGCTGGGGTTGAACCGTGTCCTCCTCTATCGGCAAGTTGAAGCCCCAGCGCCCAGGACCTCAGAATGTGACTGTGTTTGAAGACAGGGCCTTTACAGAGGTGATAAAGTGAGATCATGAGCCCCTCGTCCAATAGGACATGACAGGTGTCCTTAGAAGAAGAGGAGACTGGGACACAGGACTGAAAGCACAGAGAAAAGATCACATGAAGACTTGGGGAGAAGACGGCCATCTGCAGTCCAAGAAAAGAGGTCTCAGAATGAAACCAACTGCTGACCCCTTGATCTTGGACTTGTAGTTTCTAGAACTGTGAGGAAAGGCACCTGTGCTGTCTGGGCTTCCCTGTAGTCGGCACCTGGTGATGGCAGCCGTAGAAAACTCCCACAGGTAGGGACTGCATTGGTTTTTCCTTGTGATCATGTTCCTGGATCCCAGCACTAAGTAGGTGCTCAATAAATATGTACCAGAGAGTGGCTGTAGGTGCGGGAGTCAGGTGGGGGACACCCGGTTCCATCAGCTGCTCCTGCATGTGGCTCCTCTCTGCCTTCCAGAGCCACCTTCCCGGACATTGGCTTCAGGTCTCTGCCTTCTTCCAAGGTCAGATGTAGGACACTGGAACTCCAGGACACAGTGTTGGTGTGCAAAGGAAGAACTAGACATGGGGCAGGAAGTGGTTCGAAAAGATGGTTTCTTTAAAATAACTTTTTCATTAAAATAGTTATATCTACTTAATAAGATATCTTGGAAAATACAGGAATGTATCAAAAAAAAGAGAAAAAAAATGTTATTTTCCCTTTCTCCTCAATTCTCAGGAAAATCGTCACTGATATGTGAATGTATTTCCTTCCATTTGTTTTTCAGAGCTGTGATTCTCCAGTCTGCAATGGTTTTCATTCCAATGTTGCAAACTTAACATAGCTTATGCTTTTCCCCAAACATGGTACATTTCCTTCAATATTTCAGTGGCCACAGAATAAGCTATCCAGTGACTGTGATGTAATCATTCCCCTATGGCTTTGACATTGATTTCTTTTTTTTCAGTTTTAAACAATGCCACAGCAAACATCTTGGTGCACCCAACATTTTCTACATTTTGAATCCTTTCTTTTTATATTAATTCCCAAAGATGGAATTTCTAAGCTAAAAGGAATGGTCAATTTTATGGTCTGGATATAGGACCAAATGGCTTCATCTAAAGGGTTAATCCTTTACTCTCCCACTGGCAGGGAAGGAGACCCCAAGCACCCCTAGGCCATGCTGACTGCATTTTGTAGGGACCCATGGGAGTGTTGTAGGGACAGACGAGGCAAGGCACCGAAGACAGCAGGAAACGGTTTTATTTGGCTGCAGCCAGGTTCAGGGGGCACAGCTTTTGCTGTAATCAATCAATCTCCTGAACCCCGAGTTCAGAGAGTTTCAGAGTTTTATACCCAGCGTGTAAGGGGAGGGGCTCAGAAGTTCCCGGTCTGCAGAAGTTCACATAAAAGGAGCTTTTTCTTTCACTGTTCTGGGCAAGTTAACCCTTCAAGGACAGCACCTGAGAAGGGGAGAGCTTCTTCTCCCCTTTCTTTCCTCCCCTGCCAGCTGTTACCATGGAGCCCCATTGTAACTTCTCTTAAAAATGTAGACATCTCTGTGAAGCCCAGCTCAAGGCCAGAGGCCTTATTTGCATATTTCTACAAACTACTATACTGGATATGTTTGTGAAAAACTAGTAAAGGGGGGTGTCCAGCACCTGGAGTGCTGGTATCTTCTCGGCCAGTGGCCAAGTAAACAGGGCGACAGGAAAACAGGGAGTTTATCTACATTGAACTCTTTTGCTGACAGTCCTAAAATCAGCCCTGGTGAAGAGGGCTTTTCTGTGGACAAAGGGGGTGCCACTTCAGGAAGATGCCGAGAACAGCCGGACAGAAGGGGACCTGAGCCGCTGAGCCCTGCTAGACCGGGCCTGGCTCTGTGCTCTGGGTCAGTGACGTTCTCTGTTTGTTTCTAGGAGCATCCAGTGGTTCTGGAGATGCCCCCTTGGAAGCTGAGTGTCGTTGATGTCTGTGAAGTTGTCAGGACGATGCTCCAAGCAGGGGCTGACCAGTGACCCCACCAGGTCCTTCTGGGGCCTTTCTGGGGTGGCACCTCATCTCCCCCATTCTTGGCTCCTCAGTTTACTCCTTTGGATCTTTCCAGAAACTGTCTTCGGCAGTTCTGAAACAAAAGCCACCTAGGGGCCCAAAACAAAAAGAAGAAAAAAAAAAAAAAACACTTAGAAACCATCATTTCCCCCAGGAGACTTCTGCCTGGGGTCCTCACCTTCTGCCACCACACAGGAAACCTCCCATGAGTCAGGGTTTTCCCCAAGTGATGGCCATCAACAGGGCCACAGGGCCGGGCCCTGCAGCCCCTGGGCTGCCAGCATTTCAGCACCACCCTCTGCATCCGGGTTAAAGGTCAAATCTTAGGGTAAGAACAAAATGGGCTTCAGGAAGGGCCATTGAAGAAACAGGCCAGCATCTGGGGGTGTATGGATTTCCGGCTCCCCGGTACCGGGCACGGAACCTGGCCCAGCATGCACCCTTCTCGTTCCCCCAGAATTCCAGACACTTGCCTTCCTGGGGTACTTGTAGGGGGCGGTCACCCTTTTCACATGCTCCTGGAGTTCCTGGGTTAGTGCTTCCGGGTCGTGAGAGGAGTAGGTGGGAGAAAGAACTATAAACGCCTTTACCACCTGCAGGGGGGAAACAGCAGGGGTCAAGCCTCCCAGAACCCCGCTGCAGCCTCGTGAAGGAGCACTCGCACTTGCCAGGGCGTGGGCACGTCCAGTGAAATAGACAACACCCACTTTTCTGTCACCTTCCTTTCCAGGATCATTGGCTCTCGGGGAATGGCTTCAGAGCCCTGTTTGTTCTTAGACTAGTCCCTATCCCTGAGTGACACCAGAGGAACCGATGTTGCTTCTCCTAAGACGCCAACACGTTGGAGATCATTTACTTCCAGGTTTTCCTGCCTGAGAGTGAGGCATGAGTCTGCTCGGGCAGGATTGAGAGAAATGGCTACCTTCAAGGGCAGGAGGGTCCTTCAGAGGCTGCATGTCTGCCAATATGGAGCTGGACGGCCTCTGGTCCAGGTCTATCCCCAGGGACGTTCTGCACCTTGGCTTTTCCTGTCCAGGTTTCTCCCACAGGGTGTCTACTGCCAAGGAGGAGGAGTTTGGTTGTGTTCCAAACTCAGACACAACCAAACATGCTTTCTGATAAGTCCACTTGGCGGTTAGTCCATGCCCGCGTGAAACTCGGCCAACAATATCACTGTCCCTCCATGCTTCCAGGGTGGGAAGATCCCTGGGATTTCACGTTCTGGTAGAGCTGGCTTTGAGGAAGGGCTCTCCTGTACTGTGATAACAATGCACACTTGCTCTGTGCCAAGCTGCATTCTAAGAACCGCACACGGATGAGCTTGGAGCAGGCAGCCCTTGGTCACAGATCAGTTAATTCCCAGCAGGCAGGACAAGGCACGGTTTTCTAGGACTCACACCTCCCTCCTTCCATAGTAGTGGACTCAAATGATATGGAGGGGGGAATTGCCTGGCAAGGGGAGGCCAGCTCACATGCAGACGCTCTGGGAGGCATCCCCTGCTGGCCTCGTTCAGCAGCTCTGACTTGAGATCTTAAGGCTGAATTTTAAATAAGAGCCCCAGATGACGCAGCTGTGAACAGTCCAGGGACCACTGTGAGAATTGATGCTCCCGCCCTGGTGCTTCTAAAAAGGCAAGGTGAAGCAAAGCTTCCATAAGGTAACTGCTTTGGCAGGGAGCAGTGGCACATGCCTCTAATCCCAGCGGCTTGGGAGGCTGAGGCAGGAGGATCGCAAGTTCAAAGCCAGCCTCAACAATTTAGCGAGGTCCTAAGCAACTCAGTGAGACCCTGTCTCTAAATAAAATACAAAATAGGGCTGGGGATGGGGCTCAGTGGTCGAGTGCCCCTGAGTTCAATCCCTAGTACCCAAAAAAGAGAAAAGAAAATAAAAAGAAGATAACTGCTTTGTACTGAAGCATTATTTTGGATTTACAGCCAGTGAAAAGTACATGGGTCTGCATTTAAGCTCATCCTTCCCATTCTGTCTGTTTCTCTGGGACCCACAAAAAGCAATTCACATTTATCCAGTGAAAACCAAGCTTATTAACATTGGCTCATTTTTCTCTTGCTACACATATACATATGCTGTCATCCTCAAGTTGACTGTCCCTCCTGGATTACAGCTGACAGTAACCTGTCTGGTGTACTTGCTGTTTGCTCCTCTGTGAGGAGGAAGAAACGTTTACTGGATAGGATAGATGACAGAGCCTGTCCCTGTCACCAAGATCTCTGGTCCCATAGTCAGCGTCCTTAGGATCCAGTTCAATGTCCACTTAAAACGATAGTGTGGCATTTTCTCTATGCGACCCTCTAGAAATTTTCTGTATCTCTGAAGGCACGAGGCCAATGCTTAATCAAAAAGAGTGTGTATCTGTTGGTGGCCTTTCAACTTTGTGTTCCTGGGCCAGGTGAGGACAGGGAAATGTGGGACAGAAGCAGGAGGCCGTGTCTGGGCAGGCCTGCTCACCTCCCCCCGGGTGGGGTCTGGGCTGCTGACCACGGCAGACTCCAGCACAGCGGGGTGCTCGGCAAGCGCGCTCTCCACCTCCACAGGTCCAATTCGGTAGCTGGAAGAGAAAAGGAGACTTCCAGATGGCTCCCCTCCCCCCGAGGAATTTCAGAGGAACGAGGAAAGAGTAGACGCACTGACCTCGAAGAGTTGATCACATCATCGCTTCTTCCCATGAACCAAAAGTAGCCGTCCTTGTCCATGTGGGCTCGGTCCCCTGTGATGTAGAAGTCTCCTCGTTCTGAGGCCGCCGTCTTCTCGGGATTGTCCTGAAAGACAAGGGAAGTCCATGAAGGACATTCTGCACAGCCACCCAGGGTGTGGCTTCTTGACTGTCCCAGAAGCCCCATGCAGGAAGCTGGAGAGCCCCAACAGCAAGTCCAGCCGTCCCCAAGACCACGCTGGCCCAAACTGCCCCCACAGCAGGTGGCTATAGGCCTGGGAATTTGTAGGTTTTCCCTCTTTTAATTGGAAGGAAGCTTCCAGGAAGGATCCAGGGCAGCCACCATCGCCACCTTTAGAAGGGTGCTAGGAGGCACAGTTGACAGGGCCACTGGCTTAAAAAGAGCACACTGAGGGTAGGAGGTAGAAAGCAGTCGCTCAGCACCTCATCCTTGCTGAGGCTGGCTTTGAACTCGCGATCCTCCTGCCTCAGCCTCCCAATCCACTGGGGCTAGCGTGTGCCACTGCGCCCGGCTTGGGGATTGGGAAGAAGAATCCACAGGGGAGAGGCAAGGGCCCAGGAAGGAAAAAGAAGTCAAACTGTGATTCTCAAACTTTTAAATAAAAAGCTAATGGACACATAAAAAAGACACAGATTACTAATAAATACAATAACCTAGGTGACCGGCCAACACGTATGCTGGGCATAAAAGGCCAGGCTTGCAAGAGTGAATGTTTTATGATGCCACATTATATAAATTTCTTTTCTTAATGGCAGAATTATTATATAGTGACAATAAATAATTTACCAATTGCCAGCAGTCTGGGGTAGGGAGGATTAATGGCAAAGGAGCACAAGGGAATTTTGGGGTGACCATATAACGTTCCACAAGTGACTCTGGTGGTGGTGACAGTGGTGTACATATTTGTCAAAAGTCACTGACCTGCATACTTAACTTGAGTGCATTTTATTTCAGGTAAATTATACCCCTTTCAAAAAATACACTTTGAGGGCTGAGGATACAGTTCGGTTGGTAGAATGCTTGCCTCACATGCGCAAGGCCCTGGGTTCAAGACCCACACCACAATAAATAAATGAGCAAATATAATTTGAGGGGGAAAAAAAGCAAAAAAAAATCTATCAATGCCTAAAATTAATACAAACTGTAAGATATACACAGAGAAAACTTAAAACTCTGCAGAATTTTGAAGAAGATATCAATAAATGGAAATATAGAAAACATTAACAGAAATGTCAATTGTCCCCAAGTTGATTTATAGATTCAATGCAACTCCAACCAAAATGCTAACAGACATTTTCATGGAACTCGGCAAGGGGATTCTAAAGTGTATGGGAGGCTGAAGACTAGGTAAGGTACTTTTAAAGAAGTTGAGTAAGAAGGAGAGATTGTCGACTAGGTGTGATGAACTCCACCTTTGTCTCTTTTGAACAACACTGGAGTGGATATCTGCACTCTCGGTTTCTTTCCCTAGGAAAGCAAGTCTATTCCTTATCTTAGACATAAAATGGACCTATGTGGGAGACCAACCTTGTACGTGACTGGGTCACACTCCCCGGCTGGGTGCTGAGGCGCTCAGTCACAGAAATGTGGCAGAGCTTTCCCCACCCTTCTTGGGTGCGAGGGTCGGTGTCTCGTGCCTGGGTGTGTCTTGCTACAGCCCCATGGGTGAAGCTATGCTCCCCTGTTCCTTTGTGATATAACCCCTTGCCCTGTTTAGGATAGAATCTTCCATGGAAGTGCCTTGTGTGTGTCCCCTTCTCTTACTGTGCCCTTGGGTGTGGCCTACCCAGGTGTCAGTCAACCTGCTGACAGTGACATCATGAAGATAGACTCAGCCCCCTGAAACCTGACCCCCTGCCTCATTTGAATAGCTTCTCCTCAATAAAAGGGGTCAGCGCGTGCTCTCTCTTCCTGAGGACCCTTAAGGTCAGAAGAGCCGTCACAGCGACCCCAAAGAAAAAGGTATTTGTGTCTCTTGTGTGGTTATTTCGTGCAGCCCAGTTAGCCCAGTTTACCTGGAGTGACCCCTGAGCCTTTTAGTGGCGAGAACAGAAACCTGGCAGACCTAGATGTATTACGTTGACATGTGCAATTTCAGCTATTTGGTAATGGCCAACAGGGCTTTGAAATGTGCATACTTATTGTGGGTGCAGAGTGTGCTTAGCCTGTCAATCCTGCTGAATTTCCTTCATTCACAAAGCAACCCTGGAGTGTGACATTTTCTATTAATTTTCCCCTATGCCATGATTCTCATAAAAAGATTTCACATTTTTCTCTTAGTTAATGACATGGAAAGAAAATTAGTTTTGGGTGTGGGTGATGGAAAGGAAAATACACAGAAAGTGGAGGTTCTTCTGGTCCTGCAAATGACTTCAAAAATTACTTTAGTACTCCCTCAGTGGAGTACTCACAGACCCAGAGAGATGTGTTATGTGAACTCCATGAGTGCCACTGTATACCCTAGAGGCATGGAGTAGACATTCAATAAATAATGAACAATTTTTCCAAGAATGTTAATTCACTGCTTACAAAAATATTAGAAGGAAGTGTATTAAAATTTTAACCTTACTCTTGCTTAGCATGATTATTACATTTAGAAGTAAGTTTATTTATATTTATTTTTTAATTGTAGTTGGACACAATACCTTTATTTTAATGTGGTGCTGAGGATTGAACCCAGGGCCTCTCACGTGCTAGGCAAGCGCTCTACTGCTGAGCCACAACCCCAGCAGAGAAGTAAGTTTATTTTAAACAAAATAAAGCAAAAAAAAAAAAATTCTCTTGTACTGACATAAAAACCCTAAAATACAACATCACGAAAACAAATTGACTGATTTTTATCTGCTTCTTTCTGCTGAGGGACAGCTGAGTATGTGCATGAGATGGAATTTCTATAAAGCAGTTGTTATGGTTTGGGTGTGTGGTGTCCTCCAAGGACTCAGGTGCCAGAGGAGACAAGGAGGTTCAGAGGTGAAGTGATGAGCTTCTGAGAGCTTCAACCTAAGCAGTGGATTAATCCTGCAGTGCCAGGGGTGGCTGGAGGAGCTAGATCACTGGGGGGGGGGGGG